>NW_021620430.1:480935-582781 GCF_004785775.1 Grammomys surdaster | reverse complement strand
TATATATATATATATATATATATATATATATATATATGAACAAAAACAATATTTTTCTTTAGTGCTTTCTATTTTTTTTATAAAACTAAACACACCTAACCGGGATGTTATGAAGTACCAGAGAGTCATTTTTTTGAGATGGTAGGGATGGAAACCAGCACCTACTAAATGTAAGGCAGCTGCTCTAAACTGACCTACATTCTCCAGGACAAGAGCACAAACTTTAATGTGAAAAATTGCCTCTTCTTAATCTGACTTGAGCTATTGAAGTACGGAAATGAACACAAACAATCCTGGTGTCAATTTTGATTTCATGCTATTTCTTGCTAGGTTTTAAAATAATCACCTCTGAGGACAAAGATGAAGGAAGCAACCTACAACTTTTTCCCCAGATATTTAACATCATTACATACTCCATTAATTTGATGAGAAATATTAGACGAGCTACATTCCCAAGAACTGTACTAGCTTTACTATTTCTGCTGCTGTCATCTTGGACCCTAATGCCAATTAAGTTCCCATTATTATGGTCCTCAGAAAAGTCAAATGATTAGCTCAACACTTTCTAATTTCTATGACTTATACGTTGTGCCCTATTTGTGGAAATAGCTTTAAGACCTCTACTGTAAATGTGTAAGAATTTGTGGATTTATTTACATATTTGTTTTGTATGTATGTACATGTGCATGTAGGCGATTGTTTGCATGTGTATGTGTACATGTGGAGGCCCATACATATAAAATAAAGTGAAAAAATATCTCACAAGCAATTCAAATTAAAATGCTACAAAAGTATCAGTTAAAAGTAAAACCAGTGCTCAATATATAGCTCAATGGGTTGGCTGTCTTCTATTGTTCTCCAAGTTAGCTTTTGAGACAGTACCTCCAGTTGAAATTGACACTCGTCAATTTGACTAAACTTACTAGATAGCAAGCTCTGGGTATCCTGTTTTGGCATTCCCAGTTCTGGGATTAAAGGCATGTGCAAGTGTACACAGTTTTCATTGTTGGTGTGTTTAGCTTATAAGATAACCATTTGTTCCAAGTTCTTTTTTTCAGCATTTTGTTGTTTTGAATTTATAATTACCATTTAACAATTATATAAATGTATATAACATATTTTGATTAAAGCCAACTCTACCCCATCCTCTCCAACACCTCTTCTGCTCTTCCCACACCCATTTTCTCCCAACTGATCTTTTTCTAATTATTTTTCAAACCCATTGAATCTACTTAGCAGTCAGAATGTGAACTGGCATAGTGCATTCCCAAAGAAAATGAATTCTTCCTTCCCCAATAACTTTTCAGCTAGGAGTGGGAATTCATGAATCTCTTGCACATTCATGTTGGCAGCTATCTTTTATATATGGGTGCTTTGGATTCTAAACCCAGGTCTTCATACTGCCAAAAAAAAGTTCTTTACATTGAGCTATATATCAAGCTCTGGGTTTTGCTTTTAGCTGATACTTTTGTAGCATTTTAATTTGAATTGCTTGTGTGGTTTTTAAAATCATTTTATATGTATGGGTGTTGTGCCTGCACACATGTCTGTACATCAAGTGCATGCAATGCCTAAGGAGGCTAGAAGAGGATGTTGGACTACATGGGACTGGAATTACAGTTGGCTGTTTTCAGCTGCTAAATGGGTCCTGAGAATGTAATGAACATCCTTTGGAAGAGTATTCTTTGTTGTTCAGCCATCTTTTCAGTCCCATAATTTGAAAATATTTATAGTTTTACAATAGAGTTTTTGTTATGTATTGCTTTAAAATCAGTTGAAAGTAGCTACTTGTTCCACTATTTCTAACAATAATGTATCCATTTAACTACCTGATAGGACTTTTTATGGTTACATAATTACTCTTTCTCAGATTATGGACTTAATTATTTTGAGATGATTGTAATCTTGAAAATGTTCTACTATATCATTCTATGCAATAGTTAAAACATATTTGTAAGACACAAGGAAAATAGATACATTTTGATATTCTTTGAGAATTTTCTAGGGAGAATGTTGTTAACATTGACCTTTTCTATTTTTTACTCTCAGAAATAGGCACTTTATAGTCAAGATGATTTAGAAGAAAACTAAGAAATGTTATCTAGAAGGAAAATGCATTCAAATGATACAATCTGACACGTCACTTGCATGTAAGATCATAGTTTTTCAAAATCTTTGAAATAATAAAACAAATAAATAAAGGAAATTATCAAAGCTAAAAAGAAAAGTAGTTTGTTTGAGGAATTTTGAAAAGCGTATTTTTTACCTCTCTCTTTCCATAAGTTCTGGAAATAATTTCAAAAATAGAATTAGTGAATACAGACAAAAGTTAAAAATAAAGACGTCCTTTATCCAAGTCAAAGGAGTAGAAAAATGTTCACCTACTAATTTGAAAATGCTTTTAGGTAATATTCACTATATCCAAAACAAGTAAGAACTGAAAAATACATGCTCTTTAGATCCCCAAAGATTTCAGTGAGGCCTAATACAGGTGTTAACCTTCATGATTCTCTTTGCCACATAGAATACAGCGTGGCACTATATTTTCTTCACTTTATCTGGACAAGGGAAGAGAGCTAATATCATGTCTGTTGCCTGGTAAAATCAGGCAGAACTTGAATTTCCTTTGAGTGTGATGTTAGCAAGTTGATGAGATACCTGACCTTCCATTTCCCAACCATTTACAACAAGATAAGCTCTAGTTCTCCTGCCAAAATAGTGTTGGGCTAATCAGGGATCTAGCCTTCCACCTCTGTCTGATAGTTGCAGGTGGTCTAGAGACATTCCTAATCCAAAGTAGTGACTCTGGTAGTGGTGAAATCAAGTAGCAAGCTGAGTCATTTTTTCCCAGGATAAACAAGTCTGAACCAAGGTATTATAAGTTGCAGACCATATCTATTTCACTTTTTCCAAGATGGCACACATCTTAATGTCATTAATGTCAACAGGACCCAATAGGGCACTAATATTTTGTCTTTATTCATCATAAAACTAAATGAATGGAGGCAGGACTAATCTTTAATTGTCTTTCTCTCAAAGTAGTAAAGTATAAGGAGAATGTGCTTCTGCCCCCCTCACAGAACGATGTGAGTCCATTCTTGGCGTTAACATTGGGTAGTAATAGCTGTCTCCAGTGGAAAACAGCTTAAATCTCATACAGGAAATTAGATGGATGAATCTGTGACTTATTTTCACCAATATTTTGTCTATAGCACCAAGGTAGAAGTTAAACCTACAACATACTCACATGAAATAAGACAGCTTTAATTACTTGTGACCACATGGTGTTAGTGGGGTGCTGTGGGTGAAAGAAGATGCTCAGCACACTGTTCTCATGATACACTGGAACAGGTGATTACTTTCTAAAAAGAAGTGATTTAAATAGGATTCAATGTCTCATAATATCTACAATGTCTACAATATAATAAGAAATCTTTTGTCATGTTAATAACCAAGAAAATTGCAGCATGAATGAGAAAAAAAGACAATCATCTGATAACAACACCAAGATGAATCAGATCTTGGCATTATCTGACAAGGTTTCTAAAGCAACCATCATAAAAATAGAAGCTATAAAAAGGAGTCAAGTCGACATCATAGAACTGGAATTTAAAAAAAAAACTATTCAATAGGTGGGCTTAATATTTGACTGCTGATGACAGAGGAATAGAACCAGTGAATTTTAGGACAGATTATTAGAATTTACCTAATCCAGAATTTATCTTAGCTCTGAAGAGTAAAAAAGTCAGAAAGTGGAAAAATAGCTCAGAGCTTTGAAACAATAGCAGAAATCTCAAATTGTGTTGTCAGAGTCCAGGAAGGA
The DNA here is from genome assembly GCF_004785775.1 of Grammomys surdaster. Lineage (NCBI taxonomy): Eukaryota > Metazoa > Chordata > Mammalia > Rodentia > Muridae > Grammomys > Grammomys surdaster. Next base: position 578,958 of record NW_021620430.1, on the reverse strand, counting down.
AAGAAGAAAGAAATCTTTCCTGTTATCTGTGACTGATATGACTACTAGTCAGAAAATCATCAAGGATATCAAAGAAGTGAACAGTTATGCCAACCAAAATTTTCTAATTGGCATACATACAATAATTCAACCCTAAGAAGTAAAATATAATCACCAAGAAAAACGATATCCTGGGACATAAATGAAAGTATCTCAACTAATTTCAAAGAATGACTATTGCTTTAAGTATGTCCAAGCTTTCCACTAATCTCCAAGATCTTGCTATTGTCTGCTTTAAAATTAAACAAAACAAAGCAAAATCAGTTATCTTAATTGAAGTGAGGTAATAGTACATACAGGAAATTATCTATTTACTTGAGAATAACATGTTTTTAAGTAATACATGAAGAAGACCTCTCATGAAAAATAATTAAAAATGGGAAGTAATGATTCTGTAAATACAAAGCACATCAAAATATTGAACATGCTGGGTGGGATTAAAGGTGGAGGTTTGGTGGCACACATCTTTAATCTCAGCACATTCGAGCCAGAGACAGGTGGATCTCTGTGAGTTCAAGGATATCCTGGAAAAAAAAGAGGGGTTCCAGAACAACAAGGGCTTAACAGAGAAACAATGTCTCAAAAAACAGACAAAAATTACAATCTTAAGATATGAATGCCAAAAACCCAGGTCATATTGCAGTTGCAGTGTTACTAGCATCAAAATAGAACCTTTTGTTTGAGAGTAGACTGTTAGATATAATATCAAAATAGTAGGTAACATAACAACAACAACAACAGCAACAACAACAACAAAATGATGAAATGAACTTTCAGGATAGCCCAGTAAGAAACTAAATAAGTTACCAATGTTATTACGCAGAAAGAAAATGAAGAAAGTATCTCTAATGTGATACACCTCACTTCAATTAGGATAACTCATTTTGCTTTGTTTTGTTTAATTTTAAAGCAGACAATAGCAAGATCTTGGAAATTAGTGGAAAATTTGGACATGCTTTATTTTTTTTAAAAAAAAACTATTTTATTTATTTACATTCCAGTTGATGCCTCCTCTTGATCCCTCCTCCCACATTTCCTCATCCCATTTCTCTTCCCCCCTGCCTCCGAGAGGGTGTTCCCCCTCCACTATGCCTCCTCCTTCCCAGGGTCCTCAAATCTCTAGAGGATTAAGCATATCTTCTCCCACTGTGCCAGAACAGGCAGTCCTCTGTTACACATGTGCCAGGGGCTTTGGACTAGCCTGTGTATACTCCTGGTTGGGGACTTAGTATCTGGGAGCTTGCTGCTATCTAGGTTAGTTGAGAGTGTTGATCTTCCTATGGGTCTTTCTCCCTTTCAGCTTCTTCAATCCTTCCCCTAACTCAAGCATAGGGGACCCCAACTTCAGTCCAGTGCTTGGATGTAAGTATTTGCTTCTGTCTCAGTCTTCTGCTGGTAGGGCCTCTTTGAGGACCTCCATGCCAAACTCCAGTCTGTAAGGACATCATAGCATAGTAGTGTCAGGTCTTGGTGTGGGAAACTCTTGAATTTATGGTAGAAATATAAAATGACACAATAGTCTTGGGGAAAAGTATAGAATTTAGCCAGATGTTAAATGTAGAATTTTATATGACCCAGAAGATATATGTTTGAGGATGTGTTCAAAAGAAATGAAAATCTCTGTTCATAGAATATTAATAAATGAACTTCACAACAGTATTACTCACTGTTGCCAAATAGTCAAAGCAATTCAAATGTCTATCAACAAATTCACAGATATTATTTTAAGAGTGGAATATTACTTAGACATAAAATTTGATTAGTGATACATGCTACAATATGAAACTTAATAACCTTTATTGTAAGTTAAAGAAGACAAACAGTGTTACTATATATTAATTCCATTTGTTGGAAATGTTTAGAACAGCAAATCCATAAAAATAAAACACATTACTTTTTCTCAGGAGTCAGAGAATAGAAATTTCAGGCCAATGAACAAAACCTCGAGGTTTCTGTTTGTATTTTTAAAATTATTCATTTGTGTGAGTGTTCTGTCTGCATGTGTATATTTATAACAATTCCATTTCTGGTGCCCTTGTATGTCAGAAGAGTGTGGTATATCACTTGGACGTGGGGATATGGGTGGTTATGAGCCAACATGTGAGTAGTGCAAAACCGTCTTAGGTTTCCTGAAAGAGTAACAAGTGGCTTTAACTACTGAGGCCACTTTCTAGGCCCAATATATGGTTTCTTTTTGAGGTGATAGAAATTTTCTCAAATTCATTGTAGTGATATATGTTCACCTATGTAAATAAACTAAAAACTACTGAAATACATCCTTTAAACAACTAAATTTTATGATGAATTATATATATATATATATATATATATATATGTATATATATATGCATATGTATATGTACATATATATTTGTAGGAGGAGCTAAGGTGGAAAGAGTAAGGAGAGGAAGAGGAGGAGCTAAAGAAGGCAGAGATGTTGGAGGATAAAGAGCCACTATGATATGGAAAGCAGCCCTGGGTAACAATTTATATTTAGGTTAGCTAATTGAGAAACACCTCTAATTGTACGGGCAGATTGTTATTGAGCATTACCCAACATATAAAGCCTTTGGTTAATCTTTAAGCATTAGAGTTTCATTCATACCGGGTAACATGTGGATGGCAGGATGATCAGGGCTCTTCCCAGCCTTGTAGAGACAGTGTGGAAGATTGGCAGAGCCATCTCCCACCCTGCATCTTGTGGGTCACAGGGCTGGTGTTTGTGGCTGGCCGTTTCTAGTTGCAGCACACACGTGCCCTCTGGCTGCAGAACATGGTGGATGAGCTAGGCAGAGCCGCAACTGCAGCCATTTTTAAAGTATCTCCTACTACATGTATATTTCAATAAAACCACTAAAGTAATAGTAAGTGAAATAATAATAAAAAGTTTACTGTTGGATGATTTCAAATACCTGAGTATCTTTTGTGTGTTCTTAAAATTTGCAATTTAAAACATAATAAACATCCCAACTGAATTCCACTGAATTCAGTTGCACATGTATCCTGAGTATGTACCTGTACTGTGTTGATTGTGCAGTAGGGCATACAAAATGAATAAAAAAGAAAAAAAAGGAATCTTAACCTCAAGAGATATACTAAAAATACATAATTTAAGACACTCTTTGGTACTTTTTTTCAACTATTTCTATATAGACCCTATATTAATTACAAAACTATTATTAAGAAATGTATATAAGTCAGCTTTGTTGTCTTTGGGTTAAGCTCCTTTTCCAACAAGAAATAGTAAACATAGTGTCGATTGCAAGTCATTTTGAATTAAATTTGTGGTTTGTGCCAACAATCATTTTTTAAATTCTTATTACATGCTTATCACTAATACTTCAAGACCTTTCCTTTGGGCAATAGTATTTTAAGTCAATTGCTCAGATTTCCTGTATTAACTTGGAACAATCATTATTTCTACCTGTAATTCTTGACTAGGCTAGTAATGTTTTGAATTAATTGACTAAGTTACGAGTATAGAAGGATCTACTTGATGAATCTGACTGGGCAATTTTCTGTGACTCGTGTTCGCTCATTAAAATACTTCAAAGAACATAATGACTGACAGAAAACCTTCCCTAAAGCAGCATTTATTTTGGAGACACATTACATCTCACTGGTGAACTTGGCAGCTTGACCTAATGTAAAGTGATTGAAATTAACAACCACACAGCAAGTTACTAATGTCCATACTGAGAGGTAGATGTTTGAAGAACTGTAGTAAATAATACCTTGATAAATGACAACTTTGGTTTAAACTTTAAGTCATCTGAGGTGGAAGAAAAGAAAATGATATCCACATTTATTTATGATTTTTTATGTTCATTCTTAACAACTAAAATACAATAAACAACAGCTATCTGAAGACATCTGGCAGTAGCATAATATGCTCTAACAATAATAGCCTAGGTTTAACAATAGTAGGTTAAATCCTACTTCTATCACTTAGTAGCTTATCAATTTTAGAGAAGCTTCTATTCCTCTGTGATTAATTTTCTCAGTTGGGTAGTGGGAATAGAAATAGAAATTTTTAGCTAGCCATGGAGGCTCAGACATATAATCCCAAGCATAAGCTGCTGAGATAGGATGATTGCCATGAACTCAAGGCAATCCTGAGGTACAGCATATTGTCTTACCCACCCCATGCAAAGAGAGAAATAGAATTTCTTACACAGGATAGTTAAAAGTTAGGAATAAAAAGCACAAATGTGTTGAACATAATCCCTTGCATTTTGAAGCATTATTTAAAATTGTATAATCATTAATAGTATCTATTATTTCCCTCAAAGACTATACTTTGGATAAATAACTATATTTTAGCAACATGAAAATTAGGATCACAAGCAGCATGATTAGAACTATGTTTCTAAAAGCATTAAAAAGCGTTTCCAATTAGCATACTTAATTGTGTTGATTTTTTTTTGTGTGCATGTGTGCAAAAGTGCATGGTACACATTTGTGAGCCCATGATACTGCACACATATGGAAGTCAGAGGACACAATTTACAGAAGTCAGTTGTCTCTTTCTATCATGAGTCCCAGGATTAGATTAAGGTATTCAAGTTTGGTGGAAAGTGCCTTAACCTGATAAGGTATCTTATTGGATCATCATAATATTACATGTTTTGGATATAGTCTAATAGATGCCTCAAAGTGACTTCGCTGTCACTTTCTTCAAGGTTTGTTCATGTATTTGTTACTCTTAGAGACTTTTTTTTTTTTTTACTCTATTCAATCGTTGTATCTTGGCAATGTGTTTCTGGAATTTTTCTTTGGCTTCTTTTATTCTCTTGGCCAGAACTTTAGCCAGAAGTTTACCTTCCCCTCATTGTTCTTGGTGTGTTGTTCACTCACATATTACAGGATACTTGAAGTAACAAAACACTGAATCTCGGGTGCTTTTGGCATTGGCTTCTTACTTTCTTTGTTTATGAACTTTCTTGCAACATATTAGTGGACATGATCATATTTAAAAGATTGAAAAGTTGTGGATTCTGCTAGCTATTTTCGGCTGCAATATTCAAATCCCACTAGTATCTGTCAGTCCAAGAATATCTGACCCCCTTCCTGTATGTGTATGTGTGTGTATGTGTACGTGTGTGTGTTTATGCATGCACATGCATGCTTGTGTGAACATGCACATACGTGCATGCATGCGTGCGTGCATCTGTCTGTCAGTCTCTGTCACTGTCTCCTGTCTCTCTCAGTCTCTATGTCTCTCTTTTTCATAATAACAAAGTTAAAAACATTCAGACTGAAAACCACAATGTGTCTGAACAGGTGTACAGGTCTTTCCACTTTTCTATTGGCTATAACAAGGGTACCCCTTATTAAGAAGCGGGTACACTTGCTGTGTGTTGGTCAAGACACCTCATTTAATGGGAAAACCTTATTTGTCATCACTAGCACTTATCTACATCATGTTCCAGTTTTACACAGACCAGCAGCAACTATTTCTGTGGCCATGTTATTCTCATAGATTATGCAAATATGCATTCACAATCGTCTTTAATCAGTTTCTGACAACCAGAGATTAGAAAGAAGGTATTCCACTTTATCTTAATATAGTCGATTGGCACAATAATCAGCTGACCTTTATATATCTCAAGGTAGAAGTGATATCGTTAATTTTTTTATGTAGATATGTTGTGCATTCATATATATATATACATATATATATATATATGCCTATGTATGGGTGCACATATGTGTAAAGATGCATGTGCATATGTGTACAAGCCTAATGCTGATATCAAGAACTTTCTTTGATCAGTATTCTACCTTATTTCATGTAGGATAAGTCTCTAACTTAAATACAGAATGCTACATGTCCAATACAACTTATCTGTTCTAGGAATCCTATGGCTTTGTGTTCTGATACTAGAATTACAAATACACGTAGGTATTCCTCTCCTCTTGTTTGGGCAGCAAGTGTGTTAACTGCTGAGTTATCTTCTCATCCAGTGATATTTTAAACTTAAGTTAACCATACTATTCTATATGTCTCTGACAAGTCACTGGAAAGCAGGTTTCCATATTCAATTTATTCCTTTTTTTAATTTTAAATTTATTCTGTCATAGAATGTACAAATATGCATTCATCATCTACTTCCATTTATATTATATCCTGACTACAATTTCCCAATCCTACTCTTTCCCAGTCCTTACTGGCCACTATCCCTTTGCCTCCACATTCACTCCTCCATTTCTCTTAAGAAAATAGCAGACCTCCCAGGGATATCAACCAAACATGTCATATTAAGTTGCACTAAGATTAGGCACATCCCTTCATATTAAGGTTGGATAAAACAATCAAGTAGGAGGAAATGGGTATGCAAAGCAAAGGAAACATCAGTAACAACCCTTACTCCTATTATTAGGTGTCCAACAAGAAGAATAAGGTACACAACCATAACATATATCTAGAGGACCTAAGTCAGACCCATGCAGGCACCTGCGTTGTCAGTTCAATCTCTTTGAGCTTCTATGAGCCTGACAAGTTGATTCTGTGGGTTTTCTTATGGTGTCTTTCACCCATCTGGCTCCTACAATCTTTCCTCATCTTCTTCCATAGGATTCACCTAGCTCAGCCTAAGGTTTGGCTGAAAATTTTAGAACAAAATGGAACAAAGACACTGGAGAGAAGATTGCTGGACATTATCAGCTTCAGGACTAAAACCAACAAAATAGAAACAAAGATACCAATAAAAAGAATCAGTTCTTTGAGAAAATCAACAAGATAGACCCTTAACCAAACTAACTAAAGGATAGAGAGAAAATAGCCAAATTATCAAAATCAAAAATCAAAAGAGGGACATAAAAACAGACAAGGAGGCAATCCAAAGAATTCTTAGGCCATATTTTAAAACCTATATTCCACACAATTGGAAAATCTAAAAAAAAAAAAGGGTAATTTTCTTTGTTTTGTTATTTATTTATTTATTTATACTCCAGATTTTATCCCCCTCCGCCTGATCCACCCTCTGACTGTTCTATATCACATATCTATTTTATTGAATATTACGTTGGCAACTCCAGCTTGTTTCCTGGGACCATTTGCTTGGATAACCTTTTTACATTCTTTTACTCTGAGATGGTAACTGTCTTTGTCATTGAGATGTGTTTCTTTTATGCAGCAAAATGTTTGATCTTGTTTCCATATCCACTCTGTTAGCTTATATCTTTTTATAAGTGAGTTGAGTTCATTAATATTGAGACATATTAAAGACAGATGACTGTTGATTCCTGATATGTGTCTATTGGTAAGTGGCTTTGTGTGCTTCTGGTTCTCTCCTTCTGGATTTGTTGTGAGATGCTTAATATCTTGTATTTTCTTTGGTATAAGTACCTTCCATGTGTTGGAGTTTTCCTTCTAGAATCCTCTGTAAGGCTAGATTGGTAGATAGATATCTTTTGAATTTGGTTTTGTCCTGGAATATTTTCTTTTCTCCATCTATGTTGATTGAGAGTTTTGCTGGATATAGTAGCCTAGGCTGGAATTTGTGTTCTCTTACAGTCTGCATGACCTCTGACCAGGTTCTTCTGACTTTTATAGTCTCTGTTGAGAAGCCTGGTGTAATTCTGATATGTCTCCCTTTGTATGCTACTTAGTCCTTTTCTCATGCAGCTTTTACCATTCTTTCTTTGTTTTGTGCGTTTAGTGTTTTGATTATTATTTGACAAGAGGATTTTTTTTTCTGGTCCCATCTATTTGGTGTTCTATGGGCTTCTTATACCTTTATGGCCATCTCTTTCTTTAGGTTGTGGAAGTTTTCTTCTATGATTTTGTTGAAGACATGTTTAGGTCCTTTGAGCTGGGAATCTTCGTTTTCCTCTATTCCGATTATTCTTAGATTTTGTTTTTTCATTGTGTCCTGCATTTCCTAAATGCTTTGGGTTAGGAGACTTTTATATATTGAATTTTCTTTGACAGTTCTGTCGATCTCTTCTATGGTATCTTCTACACCTGAGCCTCTCTCTTCTATCTTTTGTATTCTGTTGGTCATACTTAGATTTAAGATTGTGACTTCTTTCCTAGGTTTTTCATTTCCAGGTTTGCCTCTATTTGTGTTTTCTTTATTGTTTCTACTTCCACTTTTAGTTCTTGGACTGCTTTACTCAATTCCTTCATCTTTCTGATTGTGTTTCCTGTATTTTTTAAAAAGGGATTTATTAGTTTCCTCTTTAAGTGCTTCTATCTGTTTACTTGTGTTTTCCTGTATTTCTTTGAGTGAGTTATTTATATTCTCCTTAGAGGACTCTATTATCTTCATGAGATAGAATTTTAGGTCAGCTTCCTGATTTTCTGGTGTGTTGGTGTATTCAGGGCTTGCTGTGGTGGGAGAACTGGGTTCTGATGTTGCCCACATATATTTGCTTCTGTTGCTTATGGTCTTGTGCTTGCCTCTCCCCATCTGGTTATCCCTGGTGTTTGCTGATCTGGGTGACTATCTGGAGTCTGCCTCTTTTGTCCCTGGGTTGCTTCACGTCTCTCAGTAGGCCTGTGGCCCTGGCTATAGCAGATCACCTGTGGAGCTTTCCAATTGGGTGCTCTTCAGAGGGGCAGATAAGCTGTTGATCTCTTGTCCTGGCTGCAGTAGATCTCCTGGGAGGCCTTCAGACTCGTGGGGCTTCAGAGGTGTAGTCAACTGTTGTCCTGTGTGAAGATGTTCTCCAGTGGTCCTAAGGACTGTGGTTTCTGTTTCCCTGTCCACTGTAGAACAACAGGGAGGCTTTCAGTCTGTCAGGTCTGTTGTCCTTCATGCCACAGACCCCCCAAATGTCTTCAGATTGTGGTATCTGTTGCCCAAGTGCCCTATGTACAGAGGAGCTCCTGAGATGCCTTCGAGCTGTGGTTTCTTCAGGGGAGCAGACAAACTGGTGATCAGTTGCTCAGTTGCCCTGTGTACAGAAGATCTTCTCGGATGCCTCAGGCTGTGGTGTCAGTTGCCCAACTGCCCTGAAGGCAGAGGATCTTCAAGGTTGGCTCAGGATACGGTATCTTTGTATCTTTACAAGAGCAGACCAGCTAAGAGTAGCCCCAGCAGAAAGGACCAGGCACAAGGGGAAGAAGGGGTTGTGGTACTTGGGGTGTTTTCGTGGGTGATGGGTCCTGAGTATGCTGGGCTGCCAGTGGGCAGCTCTGGGACTTGGGGCGTGAGTCTTACCAACTGCTCTGAGTACAGTGGTTCCTATAGGATGGATTAGGTTATGGTATTTTCATGGGAGCAGACCAGCTAGGAGTCTGCCCCAGCAGAAAGGATCAGGTGGAAGGGGCAGAAGGGAGAACAATTTTCTTGATAGATACACTTACCATTTATTTTGATCTAACAAACTATTACAAAATTCAATGCTTTAAAACACCATTTTAATTGTTCCTTGTCTTGAGCCTTAAGAATTCAAATAAGGATTAATTGATAGCATTTTTGGTCACATGACTTCAATTTACAAGGCTTACTAACATAAGGGTCTTTATATCTTCCCCCCTCCCCCTTGTGACTCTCTCAATCTAGTCTTGATGGTGCAACACCTTCAAAACATTTGAAGCCACTGCTCGATAAATGTCTTACCCTTTTGAATGTAGCTTTTGCTTCCCTTCCTAAGCTCCAGAAATGGGCCATGCTACCAGCCCCCATCTATATTCCCTTGAATGCACAGATAAAAACAGAGACACACACAGTTGTTCAATTTTAACTTGCCTTTTTGTTACAATTGCTTTGTGGTACTTATCTCCTGGCTGGAGAAGCATGCCCTTATCAATATTCTTAGCTCTACCCCTCTTCACCTGCTCTCAACTTTAGTTGCTCAGTTACATCTAGTTCCAGCTAAACACTCACAACCACCTGCCTGTAGAAGTGGCCTATGGCCACTTTGCTCAATATCTCACATGACAGCTTGGGTTTTCTCTCTCCAAACATGGTGAACTCTCAATTCCTTTCCTGCATCTGCCTCTTGCTGGAACCCAGAAAGTGCTATCTATTCCTTTTGCCCAGCAAGTGGCCCGTGGCTTCTTTACTGACAGATCAAGAACCAATTGGGGAACAGGATCATTCCTACATTACCTTAGAAGGTTAAATGGATAATATTCTTTTTAAAATGCTTTATCTAGATATTAATGTTATATTAAAGACTTTTTATTGCTCAAAACAGTTCACAGCCTTGAACATAGTTTTGTATTGAGAGAAGACTAAAGAATCTGTAGCTATTTTTGATTTGCCACAGAATCATATAACCCTATAAATATATGTTAAAGCATAATCATTTGATGAGTCATTAGTAAAGAACTTACCTTAGAAATAGGATTATTTGTGAAGTTAAATCAGATATTAGATGTCATAGTTTACTTCACAAATGCTGAAAGTCTTCTTTGGATTTGATTTCCTTCAGTAGTCTGTTTTTATGCAAAAGCTTTATGTATATACAAAGCTTTCCTGAATGAAATGGAGACATATAAAGTCATTTGCAATTATGTTCTCAGTAGTGACTTTCAATTACATAAAAAAAATCAGAAATAAAAAGTAAACTCATTATAACAGAAAAATTTGTGAAAGCAAAAGAAAGATTGTAGTTACAATATATGCTCCTAACAAAGATTTCTATCATGTTATCTTATTTAAAATAATTACTTTCATTCTGGGCTCAGCATTTTAAAGCAATTTTATTAACATAAAAGTTGCTTAGACATCTAAGTTACTTTTATTCACGACATTTATTTGTAATTGAGTTAGAACATGTTTCACGAGTTTGAGTGACGTGTTTTTTCAAAATTTCTGAATTTTGTGATATTATTATCTTATATGCTTAATGGCACTAGTGTTTGTAGCTGATGAAGAGATTTCAATATCCTAGACTTTGAAGTGAAGGATACCAATCTGATTTGCTGCTGATCTTCTACTTGGAGAATTAACCCAAGTGATAGCTGGCCCATGGAATTCATCTTACCAATATAAAAAGAGATGACCATTTCCTCACTTTGGTCACATCCTTTTGTATCCATAAAGTAACCATTAAAGTTGCATGACCATACTGTAAGTAGCATTTTTAAACATCCACAAACAAGAAAACAAACAACTCTAACCCTGATTTAATTAGCTATAATGAGCAGAATACTTTCTGTTATAGAATTGAAGCTTGCTGTGAGAGAATGGAGAAGAGAATGCTAGTACTCAATGTAGGAGAGAAAATTTATGAAATGATATTTTTGATTTTTTGGGGAAGAAAAATTGTTTTTCTTGTCTGTAATAATGTCACATTTCAAAAAGAGATTTGAGGTATTTTACCTCAATGTTACTTCTTAAACTTTGCACAAATAGCAGTCAGCAATATGAGTATGAACACCACCAGCACATAAGATCAGGATTAAGACAGCCATGTGAAATTAAATAAGACAATCTAGGTAGCAACATTAGGTTCAACATTATTTCTAAAAAATGCCCTCATCTTTAACCCCTATCTTGTGAATGTGTTTGGATACATGGAGAAAGGCAGCTTATAAATGTGACTAATGATCCTGAAATGAGGAGAAATCCCTAAATTCTTTTAGTAATCCTAAAATGTGATCAGATGAGTGGTGGGAAAAGGGACTCAAAATCAGAATAGTATCATGGGTGTGAGTAGATGCCTAAGAGTTTCTTAGTGGAGTTATCTGCCTGAAATTCCACAGATATACTTGAGGGTAATTTGCTTCAAAGGTGAAGATTCCAGCCTATAAGCATGATAATTTGTTATTATTGAAACCTAAGCCTGAGAAGCAGGACCTAAATAATATAGAAATTTCCGAGTTTCGTTTGTCCAGAAAGAATAGAATTTTCCCCACATTTTTAGATTTTGGTATCAACTCTAACAGAACTGACAGTTGTATGTAAAATTGTTGCACCCTAATTTCCTTTAATTGAGGAATGTCAAAGAGTGAAATATTTATGTTCCAGAATATTATGACAGTTATCAAGCAGAAAATCAATGATTAGTTTGATTTGTGAATGTCTTTAAGACATTTGTTTAATGAAAAAAAGGATGCAAAATGACATGTAGAACATAAAATCGGTGCTATGAAAATATAAATTTTATACATATTTTAAAATCATTTATGACTACTTGCTGCAGAAATAAGCTTCTCTGATGATAGCTGAGCTAGGCACTATCTATGCATATAGCAGAATGTCATTAGGACTCACTTTATTGTTATGCTTTATTTGATATTTTTTCTTTTTTAGACCAGTAATATTTGAATCTTACCTAGGCTCCTGTGATGTCTACCCTCAAGTTTTTCTCCACACAAGCATTGTTAAGAATGGGTTTTGATAGTTTACTGGCAATTTCTCTGACAGGTTCTCAGGGACATAGCAACTGCTTATGTTATCATCTGCCTCCTGCAGCAGTTGCCAGGTGCAACAGGTGTGTGCTACAGATAAAACGACCACCAGGCATCACAGCAACATATCTACACATTCTTTCTTTCTGTTCTCTGCCTGTGCCTCATGTCTCTGCCCTCAAGGCTCCCTATGCTGTCTGTCGGTCTGTCTGTCTGTCTGTCTACATGACCACTTTTCTGCCTTTATCCATTTTCCAGGTCCTCACTCCTCTTCCTTACCCCAATAAACCTCTTGTATACCAAATCCAATGCATGACATAATTTCTCAAGGGTACATCTTGGCATGGGCCTGTCCAAGATACCCCCTTGCCAGATTATATTTCATAACTGCCCCAGCCCGCGGGGATTTGATGAAACTCCAGGGAAAGGGGCAAAAGAATTAACAGACAAGAGACACAAAGAATGAGAGCTAGTCTGGGGTTCTGATCAAGCTCTGAAACTTTAATTTCGGGGGCAGGTTATAAAGGCACAGTAAAATGGGAAGTTTAGTTGAGGGTCATTGCTTAGGGCTATCCCACTATTGAATCATCATTGTCTAAGGCCATCCAACTGTCTTATCCTCATTGCCCAAGACTATCCCACTGTCATATCCTTATTGTCCAAGACCAGGAAATGCTAGAAGTTCTTTAAGTTCCTGGGACCTGAGACCCTCAAATGTCCTTTCTTAATCTTGTACTGACTAGGTTTTCCAGAACAGCAGGTAATTTCCTGGGTTTGGATCTTAGGACATAACAAGTTTTCTCTTAAGGAGTTATCTTTAAGCCAAATCAGTTATTGGTTGGTTATTCCCACAAGATTTGTGCCACCAATGAACTAGCAGTTCTTGTAGATATGACATGATTTTAGCTCAACAAATTTGAGAAAGGGTAGGTGTTTCCATTTCTCCATTGGTAGCATGAAGAGTCCCTTCCTGTAACAAAGTCTCTAGAACTAGGAGTGAAGGCTTTATGTCAGCATCAACTGAACTCTGATTCAATGTGTTGTGTAGATTTTGTCTTGCTGTCAGTTTGTGGGGAGAAAATCTATAGACTTGAAAACAGACTGGATTGTTTGGTGGATCCAATTGCGCTTCTTTGGCCGACAACTTAATTACTTATAACCCAATCCCAGTATAGGAAGCTTCATTTGGTGACAAGAGATGTCCAGATGGGGCTTTTTCTCCCTTAAAATTTGGTGATTTCATCTAGATTCCCTTCATATACATATATATTCTGGGAGTCTTCTCCTGCATTAGATTTTCATTCCACTTTCCTCCTCAAATGGGCTTTAGTTTTAGCTGTATCTCCCCATATCCACTTTCTTTTTGCTCTACTCCCTCCCCTGGTTCGCTTGATACACCCATTCCAACGTTAACACATCCATCCATAATTAGCTTTTCTATTTCCTTTTATTAAGGAGATTTATCTGTTCCCCAAATCTCTTACTCTATTCTTAACCTCTGTGAGTCTATAGGCCATATATTGGTTTTCAGTGACTTAACAGCCAATGTCTACATCCTAGAGATTAAATATCATATTTGTCTTTCTGGATCTGGGTTACCTCACTCAAGATGACTATTTATTCTTGTTTCAGATACTTACCTGAGAATGTCTTGATTTCATTTTCTAATGGCTGAAAAATATTCCACTGTATAAACAAATCAGTTTTTATTCTTTATCCATTCTTTGTAGAAGGATATCTAGGTTGTTTCCCATTTGTGGCTATTATAAATAAAGCAGAAATGAAGAAAGTTGAACAAGTGTCTCTGGGGTAGAATGTAAGCTCCTTTGGGTGTATATTGAGGAGTGGTATAGCTGGGATTTGAGGTAGACTGGTTCCCACTTTCTGTAGGAAATGCACCCTAATTTCCATAGTGTTGTAAAAGTTTTCACTCTTACCAGCAATGGATTAGTGTTCTTCATACTTGACATTCTTACCAACATGAGATGTCATAGTTCAAGAGGCAGAACAGACAACCAGCTGTCACGAAATGAACACAGAAAACAAAAGAGAGAGTAAGACGAAGTCAGGAAAACTAATAAAGACACAAAGAAAGTAGAAGGGTGGAACATTTAATTTGAAGGATTTTTGAGATGGTTGGAAGGGAGCTCCTTTTTGGGATGTTGGCTAAATAGGAAGGTCAGCTGGGTGTTTTTTCTGCCTTTATAGCTAGCAAGCTTTCATCCAGTATCTGGCTTCTGGGTCTTTATTGACTTTGAACTCTTAAAATTTTGTTTTGGCTCAGGAATGGAGAGATAGTTCAGCAGTTAAGAGCACTGACTTCTCTTCCACAGTCCTGAGTTCAGTTCCCAGCAATGATGGCCCATAACCATCTGTAATGGTATCTGATGCCCTCTTTTTGTGTGTTTAAAGATAGTTACAGTATACTTATATAGATAAAATAGATAAATAAGTAAATCTTTTAAAAATGCATGGCATGACCACATGGAAAGAGAAATCATGCCAGCTGTGAAAAAAACTGAGAGGCCATCAGGTTTGGTAAGACACCTGGGGAGTACTCAGTGAGAGAGTTAAGTAATATTCAAAGAAAAAAAATCCCATGTTAAGAGTGAGAAATAATGTTACAAAGGCCTGTATACATACATAATTAGAACTCTGTATAGTAATACTTTAGATGGCTTGAAAATAGAAGCAGAATGTGAAAAGATAAATTACTTGAGATTGCGATAATATGGATTATAATTACTATCCTTCTGGTAATTCATATTTTATCCTTAATAACCATAGTGGTATTTTTGCAAAATATCAAAAGTGGTTTTTATAATTGTGTCAAATTTGAAAATTGGATTGATACGATATAAACTTTGGAAACACTTATCAGTGAAAATAAGAAAAATACTTAGACACAGACATAGGAATTTAGACAGGAATCTATCATACCACCTCATTTTGAAACTTAAAAGGTGTGGGCCAAGTTTAGAAAACAAATGATAGTTTATCCAGTTACTGTATAAGAACTTCCATCAGATGAGTGGCATCCATAAGGATATGAAAATGTTAATTAGAATCCTATAGGCATATTTGATACAAGAAAAATTAAGGAAGTGATCATTTTCTATCAGGTGCATTCACCCTATGCGAAGCAGATATTAAATTCATGGGCAACTTAGAATAAACTTATCTTCCAAGACTGGAAAGATATAGCAACAGCAATATTGGAAACTGACCCTTAGTAACAATGGCAGACACGATGGAAAGAGAAAGCTAGAACCATAAAACCATAAAATAGAGCTAGAGGTATTATTGAAGAATCAGGAAAGAGGTCTGAATCATTTACTAAAATTATACAATTCTCCAAAAAAGTCTTCAGTGATGTTTTGCAAAAACTAACTTCAGCTGTAAGTAGAATTGTATCATATTCAGAAGTCAGACAAATATTAATCAAATATTTGGCTTTTGAAAATGCTAACCAGAGTACAATGTAGTTATTAGGCCTTTAAAGGCAAGACCAGTGCCAATATATGAATGAATTATAAATATTGCAGATATTAGATCTCACATTTAGATCTCACATTTATGATGCTATTCTGATAGGAGAAGTAATTTCTAAAAGTTTTAAGAAAAAAAAATGTCAGATGCTTTAATTGTGGTAACCAAGGGCATTTGAAAAGGGATAGTAGGCACGTTATTCTTATAAACAATGTTTTTTTCTAGAGATAAACCAAAAATAAGTCCCCAGCCATCTGGAGTATGAAGAAGGTGTGGCAAAGGCCAGCATGGACTAATGAATCTTGATCGGCAAGTGACAAGCAATGTAACCCTTTACCATCAGGAAACTCTCCAGGTGGCCTCCTGCAGGTCTAGATATCAAATTTGACTCAATCATTTTCTGTCAGCATTAGAGAAACATATAAACAGCAATTAAAAGATTTAATATCTGTTGTTAAAAATAACACTTCTCTGAATGTAATCAAGGACAGAACAGATTAAGTAGTTAAAAAAAAATCCAGGAGACACTTCCTGAATGAGGAAAGGTGATAGTTTATCAGATTGCTTGGACATTCAGTCCAAGCTAACATATAAAGACTAACAAATGCCTTTCATTTGATCAGGAATAAAATAAATATTTTCTAATAATAATTTACCAAAGGCACACTTGCCTTACTTGCATGAAATTAAAAATATGCTTTGTTAAACATGTTTCTTAATTTCATGTTAGAATGTTAGACTTTAGATTATCATGTGGCCTACTCCATCTTGGACATTATTAGCTTTTAATTTTCTTCATAAATAAAAAGAATATTGTTGTTGTTTGGTATTAAAAACACAGTTAAGAGATTTGTAACATTTTAAGTAAATTCAAAGGGTTCAAACTTGTTTTCTAAACCTCTAGGGGTTGGAATGATTTGGAGCTAAGATAAAATATTTCAGCAGGGAAGGGGTAGTCATGTTTTTAATTCTAGCAGATCTCTATAGAGTAGTTATTCTAAATTTTAGAGTTACAGTAAACAAGGTAGTAGTTCCACATGTCTGTAATCCCACCACCCAGGAACAAAACTCAGATACAGCCTCTAATTGGTATGCTTACACACTAGAGAAATCACACACCATACATACAGATTATTACAAAATCCCTCTACAGAGTTACTATAGAGGCAGCTAGTTTCAAAATGGCACAGGAACAAAGAACAGCTTTTGAGATTAACAGTAAGCTCATCTATCTACATATAACCCTGACTAATACTGAACCAGATGATATGATAATTATGCATATCATATTTCCTGGAGAATTGGCAACAGGGACTCTTCATAAAACAAAAATGAGTTCATCAGCATATGCCTATTGGCTTCTACTGCAAATGTTTTCCATATACAGAGAATAGTCTCTCTTTGAGAAAAAAATCTAGACATTTTACAAGACATGGAAAACCTCTTCCTCAGTCATTGCCAACTACACAGTGCTCATAAAAGACACTCCTTACAATGACAGATTGGATGCATTTGAAGGCAGAATCCTTCACAGGCTTAGCCATGGATGGAAAAGTGCTACAGTAGAACTGGTACTTATCTGGATTTCTTTGTTATCAATATGTGGTAGCAAAGGGAACTTTGCCTTCCTACACTGAGGAAATAGCTCAGTTGCCTATAATCCCCATCCTTAAATTAGTCACTCTTCCCCTCAAAGAGGTCCCTATTGACCTGTGGGGACCAACAGACCAACATTTGGCTAAGGCATGTTTTATTGATACTTCATCAACCACTGATAGAACCAAAACTAATGGAAATCTTCAAGCTGTAGATCAGGTGAAGGAATGACCAATACTGAGGAAGAAACCACAAAATCAGTGCAGCACTATTGGCTATAACACAAACAACTAGGAAAGCAAAGGGAAAATCTCTATCTCCTCCAATTTATAGGATGTGTATAATGGGATATATGGGCATCAAAATAGAAAACCACTAACTGGCAGATATCTGGTCATCAGAGAAGTGAATGGAAATGGCAAAACCTAGCAAAGCATACCAAAGACATCAGATATTATATAGCTCATACAAGCAAGACAGACAAAATGGCTGAACATAATAAATTAGTGAACAAATTGGCATAATGTTTAATTAAGATTAGAATATTAAAATTTTCCAAGGAACAAATTCATAATAAATCATCAAATATGACAGATTACACACTTGAAAACCTTGAAAGTTTACCCCTAACACTGAAAAAATAATTGGAAATGGGAAACCAAATTAAATCAAGACAACTTTGTGAGAATAACTTCTATAAGTAATCCATAGTCAGCCAATGTTTGCAATTTTAATCCCAGCTCTTGGGAGGCAGAGGCAGGCACATGGGAATTATGGTAATTTAAATTTAAAAGCTTCTTGCCAATGACAGAATGAAATTCAAAATGAATGTCCTTTGTCATCTAAAAATAAATACATTTAAACCTTGAATTTATATATGAAAAGAAGGGGAATATAGGTACATTTATTTATGCATAGTAAACTATACTTAGCTTCAAAGTTTCAAAAGAATTTTTTAAAATTTCAATCGAAAAATAAGACTTTTCCTGTTGCCAAAATATATTTTGTCCCATGAAAGATACAATATACCAAAAATGGAACTCCCCCAGATTTCGAGTTGGTGCAGGTTTTACTTTTTTCTTTTTAGGAGAGCAAAAGTATCCAACTAAGGAATTCACAGACTACTGGTCAAGTGAAACCTCTGAAAAAAAGGATGGATCATCAAAATATATGTCCAATGAAAATGAGTAAATTGGCCAAGTGGTATAGCCTATGTCCAGCTTGTCTCTGCTGCCCTCTACAGACTTAATTGCCAAATGGTCTTTGTGTGGTCTCAATTCAATTAAAAATTAAGTCAGGCTTTGGTGTAGAAGCATGGCTCTCCTCTTCTCTAAACCTAGGCATGTTTGTTAAGGGAAAATCCAAAATATCTGTCTCATATAATCTTTTGGTTTTCATTTGACTCCTTAAAACATTTCTTAAGGTATAAACATCTCATATGTATAAGATTATTATGTATATATAAACTGTCTGTCATTATACTAGTATTCAGGCAGGGTACTAATCCTAGAAATAAGCTTCATCTAACCTTCTGTATGTGTTTTCAGATTTGAATCTGAAGTAGATAACTAGGAATAGTTTGTGAACCTCAGATGTACTTAACAGATTGTGGTCATCAAGATTTCTGAGATTTGCTGAATATGGCAGTTAAAATATTTAAGTTTTCTAGCATTCCTAACAGTAAATTTTGAGGTCTCCAAGAAGATAATGGGACCTTGCAATGATGCATCCACCTGGATTGTGGTAATGCTAATAATTGGGAAAAATTCCCCCATGGTTTTTCTACCTACAGGATCTGCACAAACAGTAGACTCCTTTGGATTGACTGCTGTGTTCTACCTAGCCATGATTGCTACTAAGCTGACAAACACTACCCAGTGATCAGCTTTAGACTGTAAACTACTTGGGACACTCAAAATGTTGAGTTCATATGAAACTGAAGCAAACAGTTTACAGAACTTTGAACTCAAAATGTTTAATCCTAAAACTGCCAAATATAACAAGCAAGCTGAGCATTGTGGAGAGGTTGGCAGAAATAGCTTCATTATTGTAAATAGTTTTCTTGTGTTAGAATTAAAGCCTTACAAAAGGGGGCAATGTTTCAGAATATTTGATCATACCATGAAACCTGAGATTGTGTTATGTACTGGAAAAAAAACTGTTTTTAGTTGTAGTGTGGCTCAACCTTAGCAAATACCTTTAGTTCAAGATCTTGCTGGTTGAATATTGTGAACAAGATTAAATAAAGTCAACTATATGTTATGAGGTAGAACAAGCAACCAGTTGACAGAAACTGAACACAGGAGAAACACAGAGAGTAAGGGGAAATCAGGACAATAGACAGATGCATAGGATGTAGAAGGGAAGGACATTCAGTTTGTAGGGATTTTGAGGTGGTGTGGAGAAGGAGAGCTGCCTTTTGGGATTTTGGCTGAGAAAGAAGGTTAGCTGGGTGCTTTCTCTGCCTCTTTGAGCTAGCAGGCTTCATTTGAGAATCTAGCTTATGAGTCTTTATTGGTTAAATCAATCATTTGAGATTTTGTTAAAAGCAACATAGTTATTTTATTCCTTTTGTTTTTGCTTTTCTTTTTCACATTTATTTATTCACTTTATTTCATATCTAAATTTTAAGTTTATATGTACAAACACATGTATATATACATATATATCATACATCATATATATCATATATCTATTTCTATCTCTATCTATCATCTATCTATCTATCTGTCTATCTATCTATCTATCTATCTATCATCTATCTATTTATTGGATAATTGTGTATTAGTCATCTACTGGAATTGAACTGGTAAAAATCTTTTTTTTCTCCATTTTGTAGTCAGAATTATGATGTCCTTTGACTTTCAGAAACTTTTCAGTTTCATAGGGACACGTTTATTATAGTGATCTTACGGTCTGTGTTATGTTCTATTCAGTAAGCCTTCTCATGAGCCAATTAATTCAAGTATATTTCCCAATTTCTCTTATCTCAAATGTCACATATATGGTTTTATACTGAGGTCTTTGATCCACTTGAAGTTTGTACAGGATAAAAGTTTGAGTCTACCAAGTAGTGGTTGCCTGTGATTTTAATTCCAGCACTTGAGAGGCAAAGGCCAGCCTCATCTACAGAGCCAGTTCCAGGACAACCAAGGCTATACCATAAAACCCTGACTCAAAAACCAAAAACAACAAAAAACAAACAAACAAACAAACAAACAAAAAACAAAAAAACAAAACAAAATAAGGACAAACAAACAAATAAAAAGTGTATGTATATTTTCATTCTTCTACATGTAAACATGAACTTTGTCAAGCACCATTTGTTGAAGATTCTCTGTCTTTTTCTGTGTATACATCTGGCTTCTTTATAAAAAAAAATCAGGTATCTATAGGTGTCTAGCTATTCAATACTGTTTCATTGATTGATATATCTATTTTTATAGCAATATCATGCTGATTTTATTACTATAGCTCTGTAATACAGTTTGAGGTGAGGAGTAGTGATATCTCTTAGCATTTCTTCTACGCTCCACCCAAAAGTTACCTAGCAACACCCATGTATAAGCCTAACTCCTATAAATAACTGTTTGCCCTCTCTTTCTCTCTCTCTCTGGTTTCTTTCCATCTCCCTGTTGTCTCTCCTTCTTTTCTCCAAGTGTTCTCTGCTGGCCTCTTCCCTCCATTCTCTCTCCTCTCTCTTTCTGTTCTTTTCTATTTTCTTTCTTTATCTGCCTCCACTACCTTCTCAGACCCCTTCTTATGCCCCCAAATAAACTTTAGACCTGTCATATGTTGGGTACCTCAGAGAGGGATGTATTAGCATGGGCCTGCTAAGACAGCCTCTCCAGCTGAATTATGCCACTGCATCACAAAATATATCAACATCTCATGAAGTTATTTTATTGTTCAGGATTTTTTTTTGGTTTGGTTTTTCGAGACAGGGTTTCTCTGTATAGCCCTGGCTGTCTTGGAACTCACTCTGTAGACCAGGCTGGCCTATAACTCAGAAATCCACCTGCCTCTGCCTCCCAAGTGCTGGGATTAATGGCGTGTGACACCACTGCCCGGCTATTCAGGATTGTTTTAGCTATCATTTTTTTAAATTTCATTTCTGTATTTTTTTGTTTTGTTGTTGCTGTTTTAGTTTCTATATGAAGTTGAACATTGTGCTTTTATGATTTGTGAATAATTGTATTGGAATTTTGATGGAAATTTCCCTGAATTTGTAGATTGATTTAGTAGGATGGCCATTTTTCTGTTAATCCTATCAGTGAGATCTTTGCATCATTTGATATCTACTTCAATTTCTTTCTTCAAAGAGTTTATGATTTTATCATAAAAATCTTTCACTTGCTTTGTTAGAGTTACCCAAAGATATTGTTTTCTTTCATTTTTAAGGCTATTGTGAAAGACGATTTTCATTGATTTCTCAGTCTGTTTGCCATTTACATATAGGAGGGCTACTAATTTTTGTAAGTCAATTTTATATCCAGCTACTTTGCTGAAAGTGTTTAATAGCTGTAGTATAACCCTGGTAGAATTTTAGGGTCACATATGTGTACTATCATATCTGCAAATAAAGATATTTGGGCTTCTTCCTTTCTATTTTATATCCACTTAATCTCTATCAGTTGTCTTATTGTTTGAGCTAAGAATTCAAGCCCTATATTAAATATGTGTGGAGAGACTGGACAACCTTGTCTTGTTTCTAATTTTAGTGGACTTGCTTTGAGTTTTTCTTCATGTAAGTAGACGTCAGCTATGGACTTGCTAATAAACTCCCTTTATTAGTTTTGTGTATATTTCTTGTATTTGTAATCACTCCAGGATTTTTATCATGAAAGAGTATTGAGTTTTGTCAAAGAACTTTTTGGATTCTTATGAGATTGTAACTGGTTTTGTTTGTTTATTAGTTTGTTTTTGTTTTCATTTTTGTTTTGCTTTTAGATTGTTTATACTATGGATTACATTTATTGGTTTTAGTACGTTAAATCATTAATGCATCTCTGGGATGAGGCCTACTTGATTATGGTGGATAATATTTTGATGTGTTTTTTGATTCAGTTTACAAGTATTTTAATGAGTATTTTTATATCTATGTCTATGGGAAATTGAGCTGTAATACTGTTTCTTTGTTGGGTCTTTATGTAGTTAGAGTATCAGTGTAACTGGCCTCATAAAATGAATTGGGCAATGTTCCTTCTCTTTCTATTTTCAGAATAATTTAAGGTGTATTGGCCTTATTTGTTAGTGACAAGTGGTAGAATTTTGTACCAAAACCATCTGGCCCTGGGTGTTTTTTTGTTTGTTTGCTTAGTGTTTTGATTGAGAGATTTTAAATCACTGCTTCTATTTCAGTAGCACTTTTAGGTTTGTTTGAATTGCTTATCTGATCTCCCTTTAACTTTTGTAAGTGGCACCTCTTGAGAAAACTATTTCTTTTACATTTTTCACTTGATGGAATATAGGTTTTTAAAGTATTTTCTTATGAATCTCTGGATTTCCTTGGTGCCAATTTTTATATCTGCCTTTTTATTCCATTTTGTTAATTTGAATATTCTTTGCCTTCTAGTTAATTTGCATAGGGTTTGTCAATCTTACTGATTATCTCAAAGAAGCAACTCTTTGTTTAATTGATTTTCACTATGATTTTATTGGTTCCTATTTTATTAATTTCTACCCAGAGTTTATTTATTATCTACTTATTTTGAGCATTATTTCTTCATTTTGTTTTAGATCTATATTGTGTGCTGTTAAGTTACTAGCATCATGTTAGGCATCCCTACAGGTACCACAGCAAGCAGGGAAATGAACCACTAAGAGGTGAGAATAAAACTTGGTACAGCCAGACTTGTTCAGTCAGACTAATTCAAAACTCTAGAAAGTCTGATCCTATGATTTAATTTTCTTGTACATTTAAGCACAGTAAAACTTTGTTGAAAAAGGTCTCCACATGACAGTTTTCATAATAAAGCTTCAGGGATGACTACCTCAAAATTCTCTTGCAAAATACACCAAGATACAAAAGTTCCTGAGACTTTAATCATAAGAATGAGTTCTATTTACTGAGAAACAGTGCTCAGTGCTAATGCCTAGAGAGAAACAATTTGCAATAAGCATGAGGATGGAATCTATTGAGGGAGGGTTCAAATTACATGGGACTTCTTTTATAAGGATAAGTTTTATTCACTTACAAAGCCTACAAAGCCGAGGGTTAGGGTATAAACAGCTCCCAGGATTTTGTGGAATTCCGGTGGAGGTTGGCTACTAATAAAATAACAATTGATTACCAAGTTGTTTGACCACTTTTATCCCAGAATTCCAAGAGACAAAACAGCATTTTTCCTTCTTTTGAAGAAAGCAGACCTACATGCTTAACAACTCTGCTTTCTCCAATGCTTAGTCTACATTGTGTTTCCTACAATATGAGATGTTTCCATTTTTTTCTATAGGGTTTTAATGCTATGAACTTGACGTTAGAACTGCTATTTTTTCATTTTGTGCCATAAGTTTGCGTATGTTGTTTATTCATTTTCATTCAATACTAGAAAGTCTTCAATTATTTTATTTCTTTCTGGATGCATTTTTTATTCAAAGAGAGTTGTTGTTCAGGGTCCATGAGTTTATTATACCTTTGCTGTTGTTTTTATTTTTGTTGGTATCCAGCTTTAATCTTTGGTTGTCTGATAGAATGCAAGGAATATTTTTTCTTCAGTTTTCTTGTACCAGTTGAGACTTGTTTTGTGCCTGAGAATGTAGTTCATTATGTAGAAAATTCCACATAGTACAGAGAAAAAGCTATTTTATTTTGTGTTTTGGTGAAGTATTCTGAAAATGGCTATTAGGTCCATTGGTTTATAACTTCAGTTAGCTCCAGTATTTCTCTGGGTTTTTTGTTTCCCCTATCAGTGTGTGAGTGTCACTCACTCAAAATTTAACACATAATAATAATAATCACATATTGACACTCAATATGTGATTTAAACTATAGTAGTGTTTTTTTTTTACAAATGTGGGTGATCTTCTGTTTGGTAAATAGATGTTAAAAATTGAAATGACTTCTTGGGGTCTATATATTTCTTTGATAAATATGTAGTGTCCTTGCCTGTCTCTTTATATATTTGGTTTATAGTCTATTTTATCAGATATTAAATAACTACAGCAGCTTGCTTCTTAAGTTCATTTACTTAGAATATTTTTCCATCCTTTTACCTCAAAGTGTTGTCTATCTTTGTTGATAAGATGTGTTTTTAGAACACAGCAAAAGTATTGATCCTGTTTTTGCACCCATTATGTTAGTCTGTGCCTTTTAACTAGGGAATTGAAACCACCACCACTGAGAGAAGTGTTTGTTGATTCTTGTTATTCTTTTGTTGTCGGTGGTGGTGGTAGTGGTGTGTGTATGTTTGTTTCTCCACTTTTAATTTACTGATCTGGGATTATTTATTCCTTGTTTTCATCATGGTAGTTAGCCTGTTTAAGTTGGAGTTTTCCTATCTTTGGCTGATTTACCTTGAACATTTTAATATTCTTTCTTCCTTCTGTATGTCTAGTTTATTGATTAATATGATGAGAATTTCTTTTGTGGTCTAGTCTTTTTGGTATTCTATATGTTTCTTGTACCATGATAGGGATCTCTTTCTTTAGGTTAGGAAATTTTTCTTTTATAATTTTGTGCAAAATGTTTTCTCTGGTTTTATCCTGGGTTTCTTCTCCTTGTTGTATTCCTATCCTTTGATGCGGTCTTTTGTTAGTGTTCCAGATTTCTTAGATATTTTGTGCCAGGAGATTTTTATATTTTAACTTTTTTCTTTAACTAAATTATCCATTTCTTCTATCATGTCTTTAATGACTGAGATTCTCTCTTCTATCTTTTTTATTCTTGTGGTGAGGCTTCTATTTGTGTTTCTAATTTTTTTATTTTCAAATATACCACAGTTTGGGGTTTCTTTATTAATTCTATTTCTTCTTTACGATCTTGAACAGTTTGTTTCCTTCCATTATGTTCTCAAATATTTCTTTACTAGATTTCTGCATTTCCTCTTTCATGACCTCTATCACATCCATAAAGTTTATTTTTAAGGTATTCTTATTTTGTTTCAGCTATGTTACAGTTCTTAGGACCTAAAATGGGCACTAGTGGAGACAATATTATCCTTGCTCTTTTGATTCTATTTTATGTTGGTGTTGAGGTATCTGGGTTTGGGAAGCTTCTAATTATTAATGTAGATATCTGTTCTTGTCTTTTTTGGTAGATGTTTCATTCATTCATCCATCCATTCATTCATTCATTCATTCATTCATTCATTTGTTTGTTTTTCTATTGCCTTCTCTGTATCTTAGGAGTGTGTTGTGACTGCATTTTGCCTGGTAGGAAATTATTTTGGAATCCTGCTAGGTGTGGCTACTGAGGGTTCCTGTTAAAATGTGGTTCTAGGTACTAGAGGCTGACATTTAAGAATGGTGACTGGCTGAATATGTTCTAAAGGGAAACACTGGAGAGAGGGAAGCAGGACATTCCACCATAATCTGCTTAGTTTCCTGGGAATGGGACCTCAAGTTGAAGAGAGGCCATAACAGGTATTCTACTACTGGGCTGGGGATGAGACTAGGAGGTTGAATATAGAGGCGAGGAAGGTGAGGAGTATATATCTGAAGTAGGCTTCAAGGGCCTTCTTGCTTCAAGGGAAGCCTTAGCTTAGTGGCTTCCCTGCTGAGACACTTTGATGAATGGGGAAAGGGGTTTGGAGTGAAAAATCTGTGTGTTTCACTGAAGCTGGGGGCAGAAAGGAAGAGTATACTCCAGCAGGTTGTCTGCTACAAAGATGGGAATGGGATTGTAAGGTTGTAAATGGAAGCTGGCAGAGAGCTGAAGATCTGCAATTTGGTTATCTGCTTAGCTGAGTGGAATATACTATGGGTTCCCTGAGAATGCCTGATGGAGTTGCATGCTTGGAGAAAAGTAGTGAGTAGGTGAAAGGAAGTTTGTAGCTGAAAATGTGTATGTGTGATATGATCTACTGTAGATGGTGGTAGGAAGTGAAGGGAGGTCGCAGCAGGTGGTCTGTGTGTGGCCTTGTTCTGCTCTTCCTGGGGTGGTAGGACTCCCCTATGGGGAGGAGAAACTCAGGAAGTGCTAGATTGTATTTCCCTACACCTCTGCTGCCTGGTGCTGGGGTATAAGGAAGGAGCAAGACACTGCTCATGGTTAGAGAGATGCACTCTAAGATTTGGGAGGGCCAAATATGGGATCCCCTGACTTCTGGGCCTCTAGTCACCACTGGAGTACTGCTCAGAGAAGTCACGAACAGGTCTACAGGACCACAATGAGACTGGGACCAGGGGGCTCCAAAATTCCTGCACATTCAGACATTGCTGAATCTCGAGAATTTGGGAATGGAGTCAGGGGCCTGAAGGAGGATTGAGGGCTGAGGGGTAGGAGTAGAGGTGGAAATGGGAGCTCTGGCTTTGCTCATTGCTGATTGTCCTTAGCTTGGTGGCAGTTGTCTGTCTGGGGATCAGATGGACTTTCTACAGGTGACTTAAGCTGAGGCTCTGTAGGTGAAGGCCTTCTCCGTGCTCCCTATTGAAGTTTTCAATGAGACAGTACATGTTTATCTATACCATTTTATTCACTATTAATTATAGAAATGGATGCATACCAACTACTCAGGGTGGACTTGACTGGGAAGAGAAGGTTATTTGGCTAAACCCCCAGTGCCTCTAGGCACCTCATTATCATGGAGAAATCTGTTCTGGCTGTGGTTAAGTGTTCCAGGCCAGAAATCTGGCAGGGAGCAATGAGCTACCTACTATCTCAAGCAGAGGATGCCTGGGTGCCTAGGGACTCAGATCCACTCTACATTACCACGTTTTTTAGCAACGCCCATTGTCCCAAAGGTCTGCTACAAAATTAGGGTTGAGACTGGTGGAATGGATTAAGAAGAAAGAAGAAAAGATCTTCATTAACCTACCTGCTTCCCAGGGAAGATACAATAGTTTATTTTTCATAAGAACATTTTATGTAATTAATAATATTAATTTCTATAAATATCATACAAACTACTTAAAATATACTTTTGAAAAACACATTGTTGTTATCCTGTCCCAGGTTAAGGATGGATATTATGCTAATAAGACTTACTCTTTGATTTGAGTTTTGAGCAGAGATTGAGTATCAGGGATTCAGGGAACAGGGACATTATGCTTAACCCCTAATTAGAACTATCCACTTTTTGTTTTACATTTAATGAGGTAAGCCACCATTTTCCCAACTCTAATAAGGATGAGAGATTCTTTGTAGTGAAAACATTTGGCTGTGGGACTGATGTTTCTGTGTATAAGTTCCTTTATTAATAAGACAAAAGGAGCATTTCCCCACTTGGGCCAAAGCAATAGCCTGGACCATATCCACCCAAATGCTGCAGTCTGCATGCTTCCCAGGAGGTCCACAGTGACCAAGCACACAGATGAGAATTTCATCCAAATATCCATGCCATCTGGGACACCCACACAGCCTAGCTGATGCAGGTCCTACCTCACCCTCCTCCTATCTCCACTTTCCTTCTGGCCCACTTTCCTACCTGTGCCAGATTAGTAGCCTGTCTGATATCCATACAAATTTTGCAGTCTGCAATCCTCCCAGGATGTCTGCAGTAACTAGGGGCAAGGGAAGTTCACAGTAACAAGGAGCACAGGAGGGCCACAGTAACCAGATACACAAAAGGCCCATACTCGCCAGGCAGTGGTGGCAAACACCTTTAATCCCGGCACATGGGAGGCAGAGGCAGGCAGATTTCCGAGTTCGAGGCCATCCTCGTCTACAGAGTGAGTTCCAGGACAGCTGGGGCTATATAGAGAAACCCTGTCTCAAAAAACAAACAAACAAACAAACAAACAAACAAACAAAAAACCAAAAACCAAAAACCAACCAACCAACCAAACAAACAAACAAAAAACAAAAACCAAAAAACAAACAAACAAAAGGCCCATACTAACCAGAGACAACACTGCATGCCTCCAAGGATTCCAGCTTCAACTGAGGTCACAGACCTCTACCTGCTTCTAAGAAGGAGGCCAGTTAGAGGCTCCTACGCCAGTTAATACCAGAGAGAACTGGGTGGCCAGAGGCAAGCACAAGATCCTAAGTGACAGAACCTACTGCAATTTGACACCATCAGAACCCAGTTCTTCCATCACACCCTAAACACATGAAAAGTAAGATAATGACCTATAACCCCATCTCATAAAGATGATAGAGGCCTTTAAGGAGGATATAAAGAACTCCCTTAAAGAAATATAGGAAAATGCAGGCAAAAAGATAGAAGCCATTAAAAATAAAACAAATAAATCCCTTAAGGAATACAGGAAAATACAATCAAGCAGGTAAAGGAATTAAATAACACTGTTCAAGAACTAAAAATGGAAATAGAGACAATAAAGAAAAGACATAGGGAGGCAACCCTGGAGATGGACAACATAGGAAAGAGATCAGGAGCTACAGATGCAAGCATCACCAACAGAGACCAAGAGATAAAATAGAGAACCTCAGGTGTGGAGGATACTATCGGAAATATTGATACATCAGTCAAAGAAACAACAAAGTGTAAAAAGCTTCTAACCTAAAATATCCAGGAAATTCAGGACACAATGAAAAATTCAAACCTAAGAATAATAGGAATAGAAGAGGTTAAAGAATCTTAGCTAGGTCTAGACAACATCTTCAATAAAATCATAGAAGAAAATGTCCCTAACCTAAAGAAAGCGATGGCCATAAATGTAAAAGAAGCCTACAGAACACTAAATAGATTGGACTAGAAAAGAAAATCTTTATCCCATAATAATCAAAACACTTAATGCACATAACAAAGAAAGAATATTAAAAGCTATAGGTAAAAGGGCCAAGTAACATATAAAGGCAGACCTATTAGAATTACACCAGACTTCTCACCAGTCTCTAAAAGGCAAAAGATCCAGGAAATATGTCATCTAGACGCCAAGAGAACTCAAATGCTAGTCCAGAATATTATACCCAGCAAAATTCTCAATTATCATAGGTGGAGAAAACAAGATATTCCATGACAAAACTTAATATAAACAATATCTATCTATCAATACAACCCTTCAGAGAATGTTGCAACAAAATCTTCAACACAGGAAGGTAACAATATCCAAGAAAACACAAGAAACAACAAACTCAAAAAGAGAAGAATCATACACATACAATACCACCTCCAGCAGCAACAACAACAACAACATAACAGGACCTAACAATCAGTTGTCTTTAATCACTCAACACCAATGGACACAATTATCTAATAAAAAGATTCAGGCTGACAGACTGGGTACATAAACAGGATCCAGCATTTTACTTTATACAAGAAATACACATCAGTGACAAAGACAGATGCTACCTCAGAGTAAAATTATGGAGAAAAGTTTCTAAACAAATGGTCCCAAGAAACAAGCTGCTGCTGGCGTTCTAGTACCCAATAAGATAGACTTTCAACCAAAAGTTATTAAGTGAGATTGGACACTTCATACCCATCAATGAAAAAAATCCAACAAGAAGAAGTCTCAATACTGAACAACTATGCCCCAAATGCAAGGGCACCCATAGTGGGAAACTTCAACACTCCTCTCTCACCAATGGACAGGCCATTGAAACAGAAACTAAACAGAGACACAGTGAAGCTAACAGAAGTTATGAACCAAATGGATTTAACAGATATCTATAGAACTTTTCACTCCAAAACAAGAGAATATACTTTATTCTCAACACATAATGCAAAATTCTCCAAAACTGACCATATAATTGGACATAAAAGAAGCCTCAACATATATAAGAAGATTAAATCATCCCATACATTCTATCAGATGACCACTGTGGACTACGGCTAGACTTCAATAATAACAAAACAAAATAAAACAAAACAAAACAGAAAGTCCACATACTCATGGAAGTAGAACAATTATCTGCTTAATGATAATTTGGTCAGGGAAGAAAAAAAAGAAATCAAAGACTTAATATGTCTTTTTTTTTTTTTAAAGATTTTTGGGATTCAGCCTTTCACAAGCTCCTTGTTTAACTTTGCTCTCCTTTCAACCACCTCAGTTTAATTATTGCTTTTTCACTATACCCCTAGCAGGCCTGGAAAGTATGATTGAGGTACAGAACAGGAAATTAAAAAAATCAATAATAAACAACTTCAAGAAAATGGAAAAATATAAAATTAACTCAAACAAATCAGTAGCCTTCCTTTATGTAAATGATAAACAGGCTGAGAAAAAAAAATAAGGGAACAACACAGTTCACAGTAGCCACAAATAAACTAAAATATATTGGTGTAATTCTTACCAAGCAAGTGAAAGATCTGTATGACAAGAACTTCAAATCCCTGAAAAAAGAAATTGAAGAAGACCTCAGAAGATAGAAAGATCTCTCATGCTCATGGATTTATAAGATTAACACAGTGAAAATGGCCATCTTTCCAAAAGCAATCTACAGATACAATGCAATACACTTCAAAATTCCAACACAGTTCTTCACAGACATGGAAAGGGAAATTCTCAGTTTTATATGAAAAAAAAAAGCAGGATAACCAAAACAGTTCTCAACAGTAAAAGAACTTCTGAGGGAATCGCCATCCTTATCGTCGAGCTGTACAACAGAGCAACCGTGAAAACAAAACAAAACCCCATGGTACTGGAACATAGACAGACAGGTGGATCAGTGGAATAGAATTGAAGACCCAGAAGTATATCTGTACACCTATGGTCACTTGATCTTTGACAAAGAAGCTAAAAACATACAGTGGAAAAAAAATCTTTAATAAACAGTGCTGGTCAAACTGGTGGCCTGCATATAGAAGAATGAAAAT
This sequence comes from Grammomys surdaster, assembly GCF_004785775.1. Lineage (NCBI taxonomy): Eukaryota > Metazoa > Chordata > Mammalia > Rodentia > Muridae > Grammomys > Grammomys surdaster. The sequence continues at coordinate 547,638 of NW_021620430.1, read as the reverse complement.
AAATCCATATTTATCACCTTGCACAAAGCTCAAGTCCAAATGGATCACGAACCTCATTATAAAACAAGATATGCTGAATCTAATATTAGAGAAAGTGGAATAGTGACTTCAATTCATTGGCACAGGGGGAAAATTTACAGAACAGACCAATGGCTCAGACTCTAAGAGCAATAACTGATAAATGGGACCTCATGAAACAATGAAAACTTCTATATGGCAAAAGATACCATCTATAGGACAAATCAGCAACCTACAGGCTTGATAAACTGTTCACTAACCCTATATCCAACAGAGAGCTAATATCCAAAATATATAAAGAACTTAAGGCATTAACCTTCAAAACCCAAATAAATCAGCTTAAAAATGGGGTACAGAGCTAAACAGAGAATTTACAACAGAAGAGTCTCACAAAACCTAGAAGCAATTTAAAAAATGTTCAAAGTCCTTAGTCATCAGGGAGATGCAAATCAAAAGGACACTGAGATTCCACCTTAAACTGTTCAGAATGTCTAAGATCAAAAACACAAGTGACACCACATACTGGTGAAGATGTGGAGAAAGAGAAACACTTGTCCATTGCTGGCATAATTGCAAACTGGTACAACAACTCTGGAAATCACTCTGAAGGTTCTAAGGAAATAAAATTTGGAAATAGTTCTACCTAAGACCCAACTATACCACTCTTAGGCATATACAGAAAAGATATTCTACTCTACCACAAGGGCATGTGCTCTACTATGTTCACAGAAGCCTTATTTATTATAGCCAGAAGCTGGAAACAACCCAGATGTCCCTCAATGGAAGAATAGATACTGAAAATGTGGCTCATTCACACAATGGAATACTATTCAGCTATTAAAAACGAAGATATCATGAGTTTGGCAGGCAAATGGATGGAAGTACAAAGTATCATTCTGACTGAGTTAATTGAGAACCAAAATGGCATACATTGTATGTACTCACTGATAACTGTATATTAGCCAAAATATACAGAATACCTATGATACAACATAGAGACTGTAAGAAGTGTAATAAGTAGAAATGCACAAGTGAGGAGGCTTCAATTCCACTTATAGGGAGGAAGGAAATAATCCTGGGAATCAGAGGGAGGGAAGGGACATGGGTGGGACGGGGAGAAGAAGGGGAAGGGGGAACAGGATCAGGTATGGGAGCAGGGGACAGGAGAGAAGCCTAGCTGACCAAGAGAATTAATGGAAATAAGCAACCTTGGGGAGTGGGAGGTGGTGAGACCCTCTAGAATATACCAAAGACCAGGATGGTGAGACATTCTCAGGACTCATTGCAGGTGACCTTATCCAAAATGGCCTACATTGGGGAAAGGGAACTTGAAGAGTCTACCTCCATAAGATACACAGGGCCTCACTTGGATGGACAGGGTTACTAACTCACAGTCAAAATTCCTGAGCTATTACTATTCCTTTCTAAAAGAACTATGGGGACAAAAATGGAAAAGAGACTGAACGGACATCAGTCCAATGGCCTACCAAACTTAGGATCTATCTCATGAGGAGACATCAAGGCCTGACATTATTATGCTATGATGTGCTTCCAGACTAGAGCCTGGCATGGCTTTCTTCTGAGAGCCCCTACCAACAACTGACTGAGACAGAAGCAGATACTTACACCTAACCGTTGGACTGAAGTCAGGTTTGAACTAGGGGAAGGATTGAAGAAGCTGAAAGGGAGAGTGACCTCATAGAAAGACCAACATTATCAACAAACCCAGACCCCAGGGAGCTCCTAGAGACTGAGCCACGAACCAGGAGAATACATAGACTGGTCTGAGGACCCTGGCACATACGTAGCAGAGGTCTACCTGGTCTGGCCTCAGTGGGAGTAGATGTGCTTAATCCTCTAGAGACTTGAGTCCCCAGGGAATGGGGAGGCCTGGGGGAGACAAGGGAAAGGAAGAATGGGATGAGGAACTCTAGGGGGGTGGGGACCAAAGTGGGGAAACAGCTAGAATGTAAATAAATAAAATAATTCAAAAAATAATACAAAAAGAGCCTTTAATAAGACAAAATGGAAACTTCTGGGTTGACGTAAAACTGTCCTTACCAGTAGTAGATGGTATCACCTTGAAATCAACAGTTTCTGTTGAAAACTCAAATTTGAAAAATTAGTCCCATAGGGATTTGTTTTTCATTCTTATTTACTTTCTGTTTTTTTTTTTAGAAATGGAAATGAAGATGCAATTGCTCTAGAGAAGTTCTACTGTAGACACTAGGCTCCTCCTTTGCTTTGTCCCTTCCTCCTTTGCTTTTTCATTTGTTTGTTTTGTTTCTTGTTTTTGTTTTTTTATTTGTTTCTTTAACATTATTTCTACCTTTCCTTCCTCTTCACCCTACTTTTGGTCTTTTGGTTCTCCTCCTTTTGTGCTATCAACATTGAGCCTCTAGTTTTCATTTTACATTGTTGAACATTTTGTATGACCTTGAGATGAGTCCTCTTTGGATAATTTTTGAGAAAAGATGAAAACTTTTATGTTATATAAGCTAAGGGAAGAGGCATAAGTGTTTGAATGTCTTTATAACTAACTAGTAACTAGGATTTTCAGGCAAAATAATTAATAAACTTAACAGATTTAGGGCACTATGGTTTTGTACAAGTATGCTTTGCATTAAAGATCTGTGTGTTTTGGATCTTAGATTATGTGGGATACATGCAAATGTCTGATTTGATTTCTTTGCACTAATAATAGAAATAGACCTCTTCACTCACATGAACTCATGACTAATGTGTATATTTATGAACATAAGGCTGTTGTTGCTTGTAAAACTGGGAAGATAGAAATATCAGTGCAGGATATTTTCAGAGCAGTAAGCCAAAGGACTTTACTACTATAGCAGCCTTGGAGAAGACAAAAGAAATGTTAATATCTGTGCACAAAATTCATTGCAAGGTTACCTGTTAACCCCATTGGGTGCCATACGTTCACATTATCTCTGAAAGGGTTTCATGATAATGGTTTTAGATTCAAAAGCATATGATATCTCTAAGAAAAACATACATGGATTTTTAAATCTAGATTAAACTACTCTGTTTATTTTTTCTAGGTCTTTCTGTCACCGATAAACTCTTACCAATTCCAAGCAGGCTATGAAGATTCAGAATAGGAAAATGAAATTAAAAGTGTAATATTTACACAATCATGAGAAAAAAGTGACCATTCCTGAAATAATACATACATAGGCAACACTGAGTAGACTTAGCAGGTTGTATTTATGTATTTATGCGTTTATATATGTATATGTTAGTATGTGTTTATTTATGTGCATATAGCAATAATAACAAGAAAAGAGGTCACCAATTTGCAAGGAAGTGCAGGTCATGGGAGTGTTGTAAGTAGGAAATGGATGGTGGGAATTGACAATTATATTTTAATTAAAAATTTAAAAAACCAAATAACTAATTGCAGGATGACTATGTAGAAAGCTTCAAGACTGGCACCTTTGTGATCATTGGTTCTTGACATTAAAAGGATTCAAGCTTCTGGCTATCAGTGTTCTTTTAAAAGCACCTGCACTTTTACTATTCATCCCTGTGGGAATGGTGGATTTAATCTTATCATTTATGCTCATCTTGCATGTGTTTTTATAATCAGTTTCACTGTGTCAACATTAAAAGACTGGAAATTGGAAAAATATCTGTTTTACTTTTGAGATACTGTCTCACCATATATTTCTGCTGTTGTAGAACTCATTGTGTAGACCAGGCTGGCTTAAAACTCACAGAGACATACCTAGTTCTGCCTTACAATAAAAGAACATTTTCCATGGTCTAGATAGATGGCTCAGCAGTTAAGGGCACTTAATCCTCTTGCAGAGGACAAAGGGTTGGCCCCCAGCACCTATATAATAGTGAACAACTGTCTGTAACTCCTGTTCCTGAGGATTTGACATCTTCTGACTTCTGAGAGCACTGAAATGTGTGCATGTAATGTACACAAAAACATGTAGGCAGAACATTTATATGCATAAAATAAATATACAGAAAGAACTAAAACATTTTAGTTGATCTACTGATACATTTTATTATATTGTTAATATTAGATGGAAACGTTAAGTGCCTTGGTTTTCTCACTACATACTGCATATATGCATCATATTGTCATATTGCACCTCATACTAAAAACAAAGATTTGTGAAGCCTGGGATCCATCTTCCAGAAATCATGATTTGGTTGGTCTGGATCCTGGATCAAGCATTGACTTATCCTGCATGAGTTTTAGGAAGCTCAAAACTGAGAAGCATCACTTTGAGTACTTGTCTATTTAGCTATCACCACATCTGGTCAAGGAGAAGTGTCAGATATAAAAATTCACCTGTTAGCAGATCTGCAATTCAAGATATGTGAAATATCATGTAGGATGTAACATCTCATCAACTGCATGTGGCATTTGTATTTCCCAAATAGTGTGATAGCTGTGATAGTTGTATCATTTTTAAGTTCTTGTTAATGTTTTTGAGAGCCTGTTTTTAAGATTTTTAAAATCGGAATACAAAAAAATCAAGTTAAAAAGCTGAAAAAATCAAATGTTAAAATTGAATCCAAACCAAAAGAGAAGTATTGGATTGAAACACAATCAAATTTTAGGTAAAATAATTATTTAAAGCAATCTTTCACCAAATATCCCTATTGTTCAAAGGAGTATATATTCTAAGAATAAGAATAATTGTTAAGAAATTGTTGAACTAAATATGTTTATTGGTAAGAGAGAAATTATTGTAGTAAATCAGCAAGTATGTTCTGGTTAACTTAGGATAAGGGAGACAAGTAAATACATAGATGTTATGAGCAACATGGGTCATCATTGTGAAAGATGAAGAAAGGGACAGTGTGTAGTAGACAAAAGTGAAGAAAGTCATTTTAAAATTACATTTGATAAAGACATTATGTGTATTACAAATTATGATTCTTCTTATTGGAAAAGTTGTTAATCAGTATAATCCTAGGCATAATGAACATGTCATATAGTTTATAAATATATTCTTCTACAGTAAAAGAAACTAAGGCTTCTTGGTGAAGTTCCTGATTCACAGTCTGGGCCAGGTGAAATTTAATGTGAAACTGGGACACTTTGTTGTGCCAGTAAGCAAGAATGCAATTTAAAGGGCATGGGAACATTTTGAAAGGATATAGAATATAAATAGACATTCCTCTAGAAAAAAATTAAATCACACATAAGTATATGGAAAGATATTCAATTTTATTAGTTGTTAGGGGAATGCAAATCAAAAGTACAATAAGATACCACTTCAAAGCTAATAGAATCATTATGATTAAAATAGTGAAAAATCAAATGTTGGCAATCAAGTGGAGAAACCGTGAATTACATATATTTCTGGTAGGATTATAAAATGCCAGAGTTGCTTTAGAAACTTTATGGTGGCTCTCCAAAAAAGTTAAGCATAGGGCTAACATATGACCTAGGAATTTAACTCTCGGGCATACAACCAAAAGAATGGGAAACAAACATTCACACAAAATATGTATACAGGAATGTTCATAGTCGACTTATTCATAATCATCCAAAACCAAGAACCAGCCCACATTCCTATCAACAGATGAGTCAATAGAGAAACAGTGATCTATCCATACAATGTAATATTATTCTGCTGTAAAAGGAATCAATTATTGATATACGCTGAAACATGAATAAATTGTAAAAAATCTAGTAAAGTAAGATAAAAATAAGGCACATATTGTATGAATACATTATATGAAATATTCATAATAGAAAAATCCATGAAATATGGAATAGATTATTGTTTTCCATGGGCTTGAGAAATAGGTTGATGCCGAACAAGTATTTGAAGACTTGAAGGATTTTCTCTGAGGGGATGTAAATGTTCTGGAGTGGTAACTATTGCTAGTTAAATACATATCCTTCTTGGCTATACATATCTATCATTGTTTTCTAGGATAGAATACACAATGTGGTACATAGTCACAAAAGGATAATATTCAACCACAAAATAAAAGCAAAAATAATCCTTTCCTATGCTGTACATTTAAGATACATGCAAATGTTACTAACAGCTGATATGACCACCTATATTTGACAAGTTGAAACCTCAAAGTCTGAACATGAGAAATACAAATCATCTTCTCTCAGTTTTAAGTAAGTATGAATATTTTATCCAGTGTTTGAACTTTGACAAAACAAAATCAATACAACTCTGAAAATAAAACTTGGATATTTCTTTTAGATACTTTCCTAGGAATGGTCACCCATACCCTATCAGTCAAATTTTCCTTCAGGATATAAAGTGTAGCATCGCTACTCATAATTACCAAATAAAAAACCCACTTAAATATTAGTAAAACAGATATTAAGGTTAACAAGCAAGACATTAACGTCAACTGTAAATATAGATCTTGTATGTAGGTATCTGTATGTGTGGGAGATGTGTGAATGTGTTGTGCGAGTATGAGTACATGCATGTCACAGCATACACATGAAGATCATAGAACTATGTTCAGTAGTTGTTTCTTTCCTTTCTACTTAAATACCTAGTTTTTGAGAAAAGGTCTTTATTGATGTCTGACTCCAGGCTAGCTGGCCTGGTGAGTTTCTGGGTGATTCTACTGCTTCTGCCTCTTCTTTTCTTTTCTCTTCTTTTCTCTTCTTTTCTCTTCTCTTTTCTTTCTTTCTTTCTTTCTTTCTTTCTTTCTTTCTTCCTTTCCTTTCTTCTAATTTTTTTGGGAGGTTACCCAGAAAACCCCTTTTCCCACAAGCCATCTACTTGGTCGAATTTTTCTACTTTTAAACCTAACCGAATTTCAGTGTTCTCATTACTAAAGCAAGATAATTCACATATTGGAGTATTTGAGAAAGGAATTAAGAGATAAGACATGTAAATGTACTAGGATAGAATGATTATTTTCTCCAAAATTCACCTAACTCTGATTCATTATTGCCCCATTAAGAGGTGGGCCATTTTGGGAAGTCACAGGATGTCATTACTCAAGAATAAAAGGTACTGGGAACACTGTATGTGGCTTATTTTGTTCTTGTACTAATCTACTAAACATGGACACAAGTTCATCTTATTGAGTAGATTGTAAAAAACAAAAGAACAGACAAACAAACAACCAAACAAAAAAAAACATCTAGGGAGTGGTAGCCCTTAGATGGACAGTAAGCTTGCCTTGATTTTGGTCATCCCCAGTCTTGAGCATGATGAGAAATTTGTTTTCTCTTTAAATCACTTAGTTTTGGGAGCAAGATATGACTCAGAGATATAGTGCTGCCTAGCAGATATATGGTCCTGTGTAGAGAAATTTTAATCCAGCAACATGGCTATTCTGGCAAGGGATCATATCCAAAGACCTTCTAGTTCTATGAGATTCAGATGGAATAAGGACAGGCTACATAGCTTTAATTCTTCTGGCTAAAATACAGACCCTGCTACACACCTTTAATCGCTCTGGCTGGAATGCAGACACAACCTTAGTACACATTATTAATCTCAGACAATGTAGGTAAGTTTAGTTTGTTGAATGAAACAGCCAAGTTTGAAAGTGATGTCTAATTGAGGGGCAGACAAAGTGATGAATCACATAGAATCAGTCAGAGATAGTATAGGAAAGAATGACAAATTAGGTACAGCACAGAGAGAAATGGAGAGAGGAGATCATTTTACCTGGAAAGTTTTACAGAGACAGGTAGTAGGTGAAAGAACCAGCCAGAGAATGTAAAGGGCCAGAAGATTAGAAGAGATTGCCAGAGCAGTATTACTAAGGCCAAGCAGAGCAATTCAGTAAGAAGCAAAGATAAATCAGTTTGAATCATTCAGCTTGGAGAGGAGTTTGGGTCAGGACAGCTAAGTTGAACCAGTGAGCTCAGATCAGAAATATCTAGACAGGTTGAGTTTGTTTAGCATTAAACCTTCAGGATAACATTACTTCTGGTGAATAAAAGATACTTTTACAGTCCTGGGCTTGATCTCTAGCACTACTAAATAGACAACTTGTCCACCTTAATGTATTTTATATATCAACACAAAATGACTGAATCAGCTAGTATCCAAATTATGGAATATTGTGCTTTTTAAGCCAAACACTTCATATTGCAGTCACTGTAAGTCCTGTTATGGTTTCTTTATGATAAAAGTTCTGAGTCCTTAATTTGGGAATATAGAGCAACATTTACTCAGGGCAAATAGGAAGGAACCAGACAAAGCCTCAGGATGAAAGCAGTCACAAGGCATTCTGGGAAGGCATAGGATAATGTTCAGGCAAATAATGAATAGATAGATGCTAAGCAAAGGAGCAGCTGTTCTATTCCATCCATTCATAGCTACTGCTTCCCTGTGGAACACGAACAGAGCTCCTCTTAGAAGACCTAATCTTCTTGGACAAAGCTTTACTCTTTTTAGAACAGATAATACAATGAGCTTTTAGTCTCTGGGGACTCTTATTAACTAGCATTGCTCTGCTGTTTCTCAAATTTCTGACCTAATTTTAGTCTGGAGTAGTGATTTTCAGCCTTGCTTTCACACTATAATCATCAGGGGAGGTTTCAGAAATCGTGATGCCTGGGCTTTACCACAGAACAATTAAATCAGCATCTCTGGAGATGGAATTCCAGACACTAGTATTAAAAATAACTGCTATGTAAATCTAATATGCAGTATATGTAGAATACCATTGACAGCTCATATCACAAAAATATGGTCTAAGAGAGCAATTTTAGCCTCAAATTTTACCTTTTAGAAATGAAGAATTCCAGCCTTCCTTATCCTATTCTTACTGCATCAGATTATATAATTCAGCAAGACAATTGATTTATATTTCAAAACATGAGTATAGCACAATTATGGTCAAATGCTACTGTAAATAAATATTATTGGCAAATAGAAATAATCCAAACCATATCCAATCAGAACTGGTCACCAATACATGAGCTCAAAGGATGAGATGTAAAGAGGTTGCTTGGGGAATGACCATAGCCTGAAAAGAGACAGCAGTAGGAGTTATACCCAATCTAGATGAAGTTCCTGTGACAGTCTGAAGAGAGTATTTTTTTAATTTAATTTAATTTAATTTAATTTAACTTAATTTAATTTTTGTTGTTGTTCTTCTTCTTCTTATTATTATTATTCTTCTTATTCTTATTCACTTTACATTCCACCCACTGCCCACCTCCCAATCACCCCCTGCCACAATCCTTCCCTACTCACCTCCCCTTCTCTTCTGAACAAGTGGGGGTTTCCCTAGGTATCCTCCCCCCATGACACTTCAAGTCTTGAGGCACTGCCTCACCTACTGAGGCCAGACAAGGCATCCCAGTGAAAAGAACATATTCCACATACAGGCAACAGCTTTTGGGATAGCCTCCATTCCATGACAAGGGTTGTGTTTAAGGAATGGTTTGTAACTTTATTTTTTTTAATTTTTATTTTTAATAACAGTTCTTAAGCACTATAACTTCCTTTCTATTCCACTACCCACCACAGGTAGTGGAAAAGAAAGGATATGGGATAAATGGACATGTTTAGAAAGGGTTCCTTGGAGCAAATCCTATCTGTGTTTTCAGGAAATCAGTTGAGTTGACAGAAGTCAGTAGCAGCAGCTTGATCCAATAACAAACACATAAGGAGATATACCAGTAGTGTTGTTCTATAGACTCAGGATAGCAAATGCAAATCAGTAGCAGTGGTACTATCCAGTAGAGACACCCAGGCCTCAGCCTTGGGACAAGTCATCAGGGGGGAGCCAGAGGAATGCCAGTCAGCTGTGCATCTCTCAGCAAAGTAAAGATCAGTGAAGATTCAAAATCAACAAGTGTTGTACAACTCACTCTATAAGTAAGACAAGTACAACCTTTGTCACTATCCATCAGGTCCCATTTATACTTCTTCTAAACATGTGTTCTCCATGAGTCTTATCTCAGTACATGTCTGTCTTACCACATGAGTCTGTCTCAGCTGACATCACTCTGTTATTCAGTCTGAGTCATGGAAAGTGGGAAGAAGCTGTAGCATGACACCAGAAAATTTTCAACACATTTATCTCTATGGAGTCCTGACAAATGGAGCTCAAGAATGCAATGTAAGGCAGACCAATACATGCATGTCATTAGGGAAGAATATTTTGTCATGTGTCCTTTCTAGTGCTTGCTTTAGCAGAACCTTCTTTTACCTGTGTCTGCTTCAGCTAAACATTCCTTCATGAGTCCATCTTACTCTTTCACCTGTGTCCACTTTAGTTAAATATTCCTTCACTGATTTGGTCCAACAAAACACCATCCAACATATCTGAATTTCCAAAGAACCCTTAAGCCTTAAGTTTCTACTTCAATGGTTAGTCAATTCTATCCTTCCGGATAACTGTAGGTGATATGGAATATGAAAATACAAAGGGATGCTGAGGGCTTTAGATAGAGTTTGAGAAATTTGGGATGTGAATTTAGGACCATATTCTGACTGAAGGGAAGCTAGGATTCCAAATCAATGGAGGTTTTCTTGGAGGAGGAGATCAAAGACTGTCTGAGCCCTTTTGTTGGTTTGGTGGTGGCAAATGCCTTCACCAACCCTGACAAGGTGTCCACCAAGACCAGGAGGTACTTGGCACGCTTGACAGTGGGCAAGGTGGTAAATTCAAGTTTCCAGTCAGTCCCAGAGAGGGATCCTCTTGCCTGGTGGGTAGGAAAAAGGGGGGTGGCTACAGTATCTGGAGTTTGGGTCTGATATCTGAGAGATTTTGTAAGAGGCAGTGATAGATTTTGAAAAAGGCAAGTCCTTGGGGGTAGGCTGTATGTGGGTTTAACAAATAAGGCTTGGCCATTAGGATGGCGAGCCTGGTATAGATGGACAGAGTTTCATGAGTGTCAGGGTGTTGTAGTGTGAGAATGTCCTGTGGTGGGTGAAACGAGTCTAGGCTACAAAGAGCCACAGCAGTAGCTTCTTCTTCAACCTGGTTTTTTCTCTTAGAGAAAATAGTGTCTTTTGTCTAGTGGGACATGCAGTGAACAAGTCCAATAACTTTGGGGAGATGGGAGGCTTTTAGCATGGCCATAATTTGGTCCTCATTAGTATTGATTCTCCTTCTCCTCCCCCCTTTTGTAAGTAGTTCTTTCCAGATAGCAGTGTGAGAAAGGAGGATATGCACTGTATATTTATAGTCTGTATAGATATTTAGGGATTGTCCTTGTGCTGATTGAAAGGCATGGGTAAGAGCTGTTAGTTCAGTCTGTTCATTAGTGGTATGGCCTGTGCATCAACCACATCTGTGTCTGATACTGTAGCATAGCCAGAGCTTTGAGCTCCTTTGTGAGAAAAAGAGCTGCCATATTATACCAGGTATAGATGGCGTGAAGCAATGCACCCTCCTATATGTGTGAGGGATGGAACAATAATTTCTCTAAGGTTTCAGTGCAGGAATGAAGTAAGGAATATTCACTGTTCAGTCAAGGAAGAGTATTTGAGATATTGAGAGGTGAGCATTATTGGAAAGTAAGTGTAGAGTCTTCTATTAGTGATACCTGGAGCAAAAGAACCCTGGAGGGAGGTAGAGTTTGAATGGGTTTGTAAGTTAAGTGCTGGGACAGGTTATGAGGGTTCATAATTGGTGATAGGTGACTCAAGGTTTAGTTATTTTGGATAAGGAGTTCAGCAGCCGCTAAAACACATATATGAGATACACATCCCTGGATGATCATGTTTATGTTTCTTTTTGAAAAATATGCATTGCATACTTGTCAAGGAGGATTCTGATTAATGACTTGACACCAGGGGGATATCTGCGGGACTGTGAAAGGATAGCTTGGTTTCTGGTGGAGCATTGTCTAGAGATAGCTGGAGACCCTGCAAGGGATGGCATGCATTTCACCACATTCCCAGACTCCAGGCTCCTGACACAAGGCCAAAGACCTCCACTGATCCTCACCTTTCAGTCATGTAGGACAATGCACCTACAGCCTCTCCCAAAGAGAGATTTGTGTCACCTAGCACAGGTAGAAGGCATGACTACAGACCTCAGGGCCTTGACAGATGTCCATCTTAATGAGATACCTAAAGGCCAGTGGGCATAGCCAATTAAGTATTGCTTCCCAGACTCTCTTTCCTCTTCCCTCCCTATTTACATTAGGTCTGCCCCAAGAAATGGGGTGGGTGGTGGTACAGCTCATCTACTTTCTGCCATGACAATAAACCTTTTTAAAACCATGGACTTCCTTGTGTCCTTGGAGCCCCACCAATGAAGAACCGTGGAGAAGGCCTTTAACTAATGAGCCACCACTGCCACCTAATCTCCCACTAGAAGACTTCTCTACATTCCTGCTACTGAGGCCTGCCAACTCAAGCAAGCTAGCTGACCCAGCCAACCAAGTGCCAGTAACCAAGAGTCTCTCACCCCATGGGACACCGCCAGAGCTCTCACTCTTGTCCCCCTCGGCTGTGGGCCAGTTCAGCCTGTATGCCCTTGTGTCTCATTTTTTTCTGCAGCTCCCAGTGGTATCTGGCAGCCCAAGGACAAAGACCACTGGTTTCTCAGTCAGCGACTTCAGCCAGGAGACCCCCACTCAGGAGCTCTGCCCCCACGTGACTTCAGGCTGAGACTTCTCCATGCCAAGGTAGAGCCCCACGGCTTCTCACAGCCCAATGTTTGCCTGGCGCCACATAGAGGGAACTCAGTCAAATTCCCGAGTTTCTGCCTCCCTGAGCTGTGACATACATGCAGGAACCACAAGATAGCCCAACAGGACCCAGGCCCACATGCAAGCTACAGCCCTGCAACTGGTGGAGGATTTGGACACAGCCAGCTCCAAGCTATAGCCCCATAGATATCCCTCTTTTTCTGTAACATAAAGGAAAAAGAAACTGGTTAGGTCTTAGAGGTGTAAGCCTGGGGCTCGAAGTAGGGTATGTTGGGGCCTTTGAAAGGCTTTAGTACAGGTTTGAGAAGAGATTCCTGGGTGGAGCCTAAGGCTGCTCCATATAAGGTGTGGGAAAGGAGAGAAAGGGAAGGAAATCAGGAACTTAATAAACATAGCTATTCTTAGGAATGATAAAATCACATCCTTAGTAGAGGGGATTGCTAGCAACTGGATTAGGTGTTTCCCCCACCATGGAATGGCTTTGTGGGATGAAGTAATTGGCAGTCTCAAGTAGATGACATGGGTAGTGGATAATTGGACCTTATAAGTTGAGATGCTATAGCTTCAGTTGGACAGACAATTTAGAAGAGCAGAGATGTTACTTTGGCTAATCTCTAGAGACGGACTACAGAGGAAAATGTCATCAATGTAATGAATAATCTTAGATTTAGGGAGAGACAAAGAGAAAAGGTCAGAAGCCAGGGCCTGGTCAAATAGGTGTGGGTTGTCCCAGAATCCCTGAAGTAGATCAGTCCAGGTAAGTTTGGTAGAGAAGTGAGTGTCAGGGACATACCAGGTAAAGGTAAAGATTTTTTTGTGATTGGCCAGCTAGGAAGCAAGACACATCCTTGAGAACTAGGACTGAGAAGTGAGATGCTCCTGAGGGGACAGTGGAATGAAACATGTAAGGATTAGCCATAACAGGATGGAGAGGAACCACTGCAGAAGTAAGGAGCCAGAGATCTTGAAAATAGTTTCTGCTGGGTTTTTAAACTGCAAGTATAGGGACATTAAAGGAGATGAAGTAGGATAGAAAAGGTTTTTTGTTTCGTTTTGTTTTGTTTTGTTTTGTTTTTATTTTTGGAAGTCAGAGATGATAGACTTAATTCCCTTGAGGCTATGGAGAGAGAGGGGGTACTGGGCTTGGGTAATGTACCTGGTAGATTCATATAATTGGATGCCAATGGGGAAATGGTGTATAGCAACAGAGAAATTCTGGATTTCTCAGACTTTAGTGTCCACCTAGGAGGCTGACAAAGGAAGTGACATGTTAGAGCCAGTAGATTGGTTAACTAGAAGAAGGGGTGCTTTTGGTGAATTTGAGTTCAAGAAAAGAGGGGGAGCAAAGGAAATAGAAGCTCCCACTTTGGCTAGAAGATAATAATGTCATGGGACACATTGGCACAACCAGAAAAGAATGGATGAGAGGAACACCCCTAAAAATGCAATTAAATGTTATAGTCTGGTGAGTTTGGTAAGGCTGTCCCCGACCCAGACAATAGTGAAACAACAAAGAGAAGAAGAGGTAGGTCCTCAAAACTGTCAGGATCAATTAAGTGACCCCAGTGACCAAAAGCAAGGAGAAGGGCCACCCTTATACCATAATGACTCCACTGAGCTCTCTGTTGGTGATGGTAGTAGTCTGGTCAATGGAGCTTTGGTCCCTTCTGTTGTCCATGGCAAGGCATAGGAGATCAGCTCTAGGGCGATCTGTGATTGATGTTCCTGTGCCACAAACAACACCAAGGCTATCAACAGCTGTTGATGGTACTTTGGATATGGCCATGGTAGATTTGGGGGGGTTAAGGCAGATCAGTGCACAGTGACCCTGTTGACCACATTTGGGACAGCGACTTAGTTGTTTTCAAGTCTTAGAAGGCCAGAAAGCACAGGCAGGTGCTGAAAATGGTTGATCAGCATATGGTATTTTTGTTTGCAGGACTTCTCATCCCTCCTCTGCGACACGTTAAAGGCCAATGCTAAGTCTTCTGTTTGTAGAGTTAGAGGTTCTCTCTCTAAGCGTCTAAGCTTGGCCCTAATATTGGGATAGATAGCTTTGGGAAAAGAAGTCAGTCATCAGATGTTGTTTACCTTCTGGGTTTTCAGGATCTAGATTAGTATATTGTAAGAGGGTACTCTAAAAATTGAGATGTCTTTTCCTGTTTGTTCTGGATGATCTTTTAGAGTTTTTCCTAATTTATTGGCTCAAGGGTAGCCTTGGTAGACCATCCAGGAGACTGTGCTGCATTGGTTTGGTGTATCGCATCTGCATGTACTTTAACCTTCTCCCAAACTTGCCTGCACTCCTTTGGAAGTAAATTGTTACTGAAAATCATGCATATATCATGGAAAGTCAGACTACAAGACTGAGTGATATACTGAAATTCTTCAATTAAGGAAGAAGAGGTAGAGGTATACTATCCTAGTTGTTTTTCTATCTGAGAAATTTCACTTAATAAAAAGGGGGTATGTACCCTAACTAGACGGTTCTCTACAGTGACTTCCAACAAAGAAGAACTGAAGCCAGGTTAGGCTAGATGAAGAAAGAAGGAGGAGGGTTTCCCGTAAAGCAAGTGTGAGTCATTGGAGGACTGAAAGTAGATGCTAGCAGAGGATGGTTAGAGCAGCCTGTAATTGGCAAAGGAGTGGAGGAATCTGGAGAAGCCAGGCAAGGAAAGGAATCTGAGGAGGTCAGGAGAATATGAAGCTGTCGATTGCTAGGCAGCAGAGGAGGCTGCAGAGGCTTATCTGGGATGGTAAGGAGGTGGCTTGTTAGCTGGATCAAGGTTAGTGTAAGTTTCATCTGGTTGAGATTTCATAGTTAGATGGTGTTGAGTTGGGTAACAGGAAGAACAACAATAACACAAGCTTTGGAATGAAGGTATGAAAAAGGCTGGAGGTATAAAAACCTCCTTCCATTTTTGAGATTTCTGGCAATAGTTGTAAAGATCCCTTATTATAATAGTATCAAAACTGTAATTAGGCAGGCATTTAAAGCCAGTACCTAGTGGGTATTAGGGTCAAACCTGATTGCAATGGTGTATGAGTATGGAAGCCTTTAGACAAGGTACTAGTTTTAGAGGTTTTAGATTTTCTAGGTGGGAAGCCTGGAGATAAGGATGAAGATGCAATTCTCATGGGTGAGGAAAAAAAGTTATTTTCTATCACTTGTAGTATCCTGCAGATAGAAAAAAATAATAACAGAACAAGCATAGTACAAATTGGCTTACCAGGTCATCAAGTGGTAACCAGGGACCAATGGCAGATGCCCAGGTTGAGAAAAAATGAAGGAGCTGTGTCTTGAGAAGCAAGAAATATCACCTAAGTGTCCTAAGGTGGAGGATCATCAAGAAGGGCCAGCTGTAGTTGTTAAGACCAACAGAATGCCAGAGTGGTGATGGGAGCTCAACAGCTGTTCCCTTAGGTCCAGGATGGACTTTAAACCAACCAGGGCAAAAATTCACCAATCTGTTGGTGTTTGAATGCAGAAATGTTCCAGTAAATTGGGCAAAAACTGAGCCTGAGTAGTAGGCAGACTTGTTGGGATAGGCTCCCATCCTATGGGCTTATCCCATGTAGGGAAGTACACGTGGTCAGACTGAAAATCAACATATCTGAGTCTAGAAGACACTATTGATGGAACTAGGATGTGGTTTCCAAAAAATCAGACCATGCAACAGGTGTCCTATGGGAGATTTATTAAGGAAAAGGAGTGCAGAGACTGTGTCTGGGGGTTAGGAAGGGAAGAATGGCTGGAGGAAGTGAAAACACAGCTTTAAAAATATATATTTATTTTATTTATATGAGTACACTGTAGCTTCCTTCAGACCCACCAGAAGAGGTCATTGGAGACATTACAGATGGTTGTGAGCCACCATGCGGTTCCTGGTGTTATGTTCATATTGTGAGAACCCCAAGGAGACCAACAGGGACCACAAATCTGATACAAACACATAAGAGTCTTTATTCAGACTTGAGTCTGGGCCACAAATCTTCCTGTTACAACAGGATAGGAGAGCAGCCACCAAAGACAGGAAAAAAAAAAAACAGCAAGCAGGGTTTCTAAGCTTGGCATTACATGATTGTCTAAGAGAGTAAAGGAATGTTGGCCTTTAAGCTTCACAACATCTTGTCAAACTACAAGGAGGGACCAGACATCTAAAGGAGTATCTTGATCTGGGAACTACTCATGTTTTCTTAGATCACCTTGTTGTTATTAGCTGGCCACAGCTGTTATGTCTATTTTGCAACTGCCAAGAATATCTCATGGTTTTTCTCAAAACTCAAGGGTGAAGGTCAGGTCACTCTGGGGACAAGTTAACTTAAAATGGAGTCTTAAAAGCAAAAAGGAGTTTATTCTGCTATGTTAATCCTTTCATTCCACCCTTCTATTAGTAGCTGTGGAGGCCGATCTTGGGCTCTTATATGTTCTGACTTTTTGTGTTAATTTGTTGATAATGAGACCTCATTGCCATTAATTGAATAGCTCCCAATCTCTGTTTTATTTATTGTAAAAGTTTGTTTAGAATACATGATATGAAGGTAAGGAGAAGTAAAAGAATGACTAAGGGTCCTAATGAGGATGGGGTTAAGAGTTATTAACCAAGGTGAAGAATCAAATAATGAATGGTGCCAACTTTTGGATTTTTACCATTCTCTTTGTCACCTGGACAGGCTTTTCCTTACGTTAGCCAATGACTCACAAATAACTCCTGAATGGTTGACATAGAAGGAACAATTCTCATGTAAAATGGCACATAGCTCTCCTTGTTGAAAGAACACTATGTCTAACCCCTGCCTGTTTTGTAACATCACTTCAGACAGAGAATATATGTTATGCTCTAGATGGGAAATGGATCTTTATAGTCACTAGTATCTTTATGTTTGCCTTTAAAATTCTTGTCCTCCAATGCCAGTGAACTTATTTCAGTGCTGACTCTATCTAGTCCTGCCCCTAGAATTAATCAAAGAGGTAGGTTTCCTCTTTTCTCTCATAACACCTCCCTCAATTTGTCCTATTAAGGATCTCAGTACCATTTCCTCTGAATAATAGGCTGTGCAGGACACTAATTGAACCAAGATGCAGAACCCATCTGGGATAGAAGAATTAAGAACCACCTCATTCACAGAAGAGGTTAGTCCCGTTGAATAGGCTCACCATGCCTGTTCTTGGGGGATAATCCATTTGGAATGGACTATGGGAATGATCAAATTAAAGAGGTCTTGCTGTAACAAGGAGACTTTTCTCAGGCAGATATCCTGTCCTGATGTAGTTTGGAGGGTTAAGGATGGGCCTTCTTGATATCATTTACAAGTGGAATCTCTTTCAGAAACATTATATTCTGCTGTTTGCCTTCATAATTGGGGGATGCCTAGCACTATAAGATAACCAACAGGTGATAGTCATTTGGGGCTTGGAAGCATTTAGTATCTGTAAGGTATTTATCATCATTGACCAGAGGGAATTGCTGGTTCTGGTTGTTCAGGAAGGGGTTCTAGAACTGAGAGAACAGAGGGTCCCTGTGATTGGGTAACTGTTTTTATAGTAGTTGTCAGTCAAAAGGATATTGGAACAAATACTGACTTGGGAGGCTGGTCAGGATCTGATTTGGGCCTACTGTAGGAGTTTGACTGTAAAGAGTAACCCAGAATTACAACCCTGATAATGTAGAGCCAGAGACCCTAAGAATTCCTGGCTTCCTATCCCTTGGCTTTTTATTCCTTGTGAGTGAACCTGAGAAGAACCTTAGAGTTGTCCCCTTGTAGGGAAACTGTGATAAGATCCTCTTTCAATACCGTCCATCCCTCATTTCCAGTGACTGATGTTCCACATCCCCAAGCAGTACAGTAAAACATTTGGTAGTTCTTTTCCTCTCTGGACATATGTAAAACATCTTCCATTGGCATTTAGGATATGAATCGTGAGGAGTCTGTTAGGTGTTGGGCCATGAGTTATCAGCTAGTCAGCACAAATCAAAAGTCAAGTCTGGGAACCAGGATATTCTGATTGGCCCTTTTGTACAGGCCAATTGAGCATGATAGCCAATCTTGGGATTTTGAATCACCCAGGTTAAATCAAAAGGCTGGTGTGGATTAGGGGCTGCAGTATATACAATTAGCAGGGACAGTAGACTCAGGACTGAGTCAATTTTAACTTGAGGGGATTGGTACCCTTTTGAACGTTCCATTCTGGTGCAGCTCGAGTCAGGTTGTCTTATTTAGTGTAGAATGGATTAGCAGATCTGCTGTGTATAGTGCAGGCATTGATTCTGTCCACTTTGATAGCCGTTGGCATGGTCAACAGAATGATGTAAGGTCCTTTCCGTCTGGATTCAAGCATGACTTGGCACAATCTCCTTATATAGGCCTAGTATCCTGATCAAAAATTGTGCAGTTCTGGAACTTGACCTGCCTCTTAGAAGGCATGTAATTTAGGCCCAATTTGTTTATGAGCCTTTTGGGTTGCTCTGACCTTAAATACTAAATCATCATCCTCCTGTTCTGCAATAGCTGCCAAATGCAGGTTGAACACAATGGGAGCTGGGATACCATGATCTCAAAAGGGGTTAGTCCCATCTGGTAAGCAGAATTCCTTATATAATATAAGGAAAATGGAAGGAGCATCACCCAGCCTCCACCAGTCTCTAACATCAATTTAGTTAAGGTCTCTTTTAATGTTCTAGTCATTCTTTCTACTTGTCCTGAACTTTGGAGTCAGTATGTAAAATGAAATTTCCAATCTGCCCCAAATTAAATTTGCTACTTTCTGACTTACCTTAGACAGAAATGCCAGTCTGTTATCTCACCCTGTCATATGAAGAAATTCATACCTGAGTAGAATGTATTCCAGTAATTTTTTAGCTACTACCTTGCTGTCTTAGCCTTAGTTAGGAACACCTCTGTCCAACTGGAGAAAGTGTCCATGAATACTAGCAAATACTCGTAGCCATATCTTTCTGGTTTGATCTCTGTAAAATCAACTTCCAATAGGCTCCCCAGTCTCTTATCTCGGAGTCAGGAACCTGGATATTTGAAATTGCTGGAAATATTGGTCAGTTGGCAAGTTTAAAACTTGCAATTTTATCCTCAAGAGTGATCTGTATATCCTTGAATGTCACGTTAGATTTTCTTAATCTGCCATTTATCTGATGCCCAAGTGGGTGACTCTGTAAATTTTTCTGAGAATGATTCTTGCTAAAAAGGCTTACCTTCAGTTGATCACCAACACCTCTCTATACATTGATCCATGGGCTGGTTTTTAGCTCATTCAAACTCTTCTTCAGTATAGATTGGTAGGTTGGGATTGGGTGGTTCAGGTAGAATAGTGGCCAATACAGAGATGGCTGTTTCCTGTAAGGTTAACTCTTTAGCAGCCTTGTCAGCCAGGCTGTTACATGTAGTCACTGGTACTGTTCTTTTGTGATACAATGGACAAATAATTTTTTGGGGGGGAGGCAGAGGGCTTTAAGGTGTTGTAAAATTTCATCTTAATTTTTGATAGTTTTTCCTTCTACTGTTAGAAGCCCTCATTCCTAGCAGATGGCTACATGTACATGAGCAGTTGTAAATGCATACCGGCTATTAGTGTAGATGTTAACATCTAGGTTTTTTTCCCATGATGAGGGCCTGTGTTAATGTTATGAATTTGACTATTGAGCTGAAGTGCCTAGAGGAAGAGAGTTATCCCAGATTACCTCTGTTTCTGTAGTCATGGCTACCCTTGCTTTCCCTCTGACACTCATAGATAAAGCTTCTCCTATCTGTAAAGCAAGTTTGTTCTGCCTCCAGCAGAGGAGAGTCCTTCAAGTCAGATTGGCTACAAGGTACCTGAGTCAGAATCTCTTCACAATGACAGAGGTAGTGGATAGTTCAAGTCAGGAGCATGTAGGAGAGTCACAGGATTCAATGAAACAGGCAATTGGAAAGTAACTTGGCCACAGTTAATTAATAAATTCTGATAGTGAGTCATGCAAGCATTACTGAGCCATTGATCAGGAGGTTGCTTGAGTACCCTTTAAATTGCTTGAGAGACAGTCACTGTCAAATTTTGTCCCAAAGTCAATTTATCTGCATCAATAACCAACAGTGCAGTATCTGCAATAATACACAAGCAAGGTGGCAATCTTGCTGCCACTGGGTCCTGTACTTTTTTTTTTTTGATAAATAAGCCACCAGCTAGTTCCATGTCCCTAGAGTTTGGGTCAAGAACCCTTTAACTACACCTCCATGCTCATCAATATACAGATTCAATGGTTTAGTACTATCTGGCAGCCCTAGAACAGGATGCAATAAAAGGGTCTGCTTTACCTTTTCAAAGGCCTTCTGTTGTTCTTGAGTCCAGATAAAGTCCTTAACTTCTTCAGTGGCTTCATATAGAGACATAGCCATCTTGGCAAAGCATTGAATCCATAGTCTACATAAGCCTCAAAACCCCAAGAACCACTCTCACTTGGCAAGAAGTCTGGGGTGTAGAAATACTGAGGTTTTTCACTGCTGAGAGATGTCATTGGCCTTCCTTCAGAATGTAACTGAGCTAGATGACCTTGGTCTTGCAAAGTTGCTCCTTTTTAGCTTATACTTGATACCCCATGTGTCCTAGAGTCTGCAAGAGTCTGAGTCCCCTTTTGGTAACTCTCCTTGGACTCTGCTGCAATCAGAAGATCATCTATATATTTGAGAAGGGTAATATGCTGGTTGTTAGCTGTTCATTGATGCCTTTTTCTGGGTCATAACATTTAAAGGCAAAGTATTCCTGACTCTTGGGGTGTTAGGGGTAAGCTATAAAAGGCATCTTTTAGATCAAGGATAGAATACCATTTTTGATGTGGTGGCAATGAGGTCATCAAAGTATAGGGGTTAGGCACTGTTGGGCTTATGTTCATTACCCTGTGGTTGACTTCATCTAAGTCTTGGATGACTAGATAATAATCATTATATTTTGGCTTTTTCACTGGTAGTAGTGGAGTATTCCAAGCCAACTGGCATGGCTTGAGGACACCAAAGGTCAACAAGTTACGAATATATGGTGTAATCCCCTTCCGGGCTTCCTGAGAAATGGGATACTGACCAACTTGAGCTGGGTTAGCTCCTGGTTTAAGTCAACGAACACAGGAGGTTGATGTTTTGCGGCTCATGTTCCCTGTTTCTGCCTATGCTTGGGGAAATTTCCTTAGATATCCAAGTCTTGTTCTGGGGTGATTGGTGACTTGTCTAGGTAGTACTCATTCTCATAGGCCAGGTTAAAGGTCAAAGCCTGCATAGGGTTCCCTATATAATCCAATAATTGGACCTTTTCAGAATTAAAATGAATTTGAGCTCTCATTCTTGCTAACAAATCTCACCCTAGCAAGGGGTAGCTGCACTCAGGATGACCATAAATGAATGGGTTCCCTCCCATTTCCAAGTTTACTGATCTTTAGATAGTCCAGGAATATTTTTTAGTACCTGTGGTTCCATGGACCAAAGACTTTTTTGAAGACACTGGCCATTTGGCCTTCAAAAGCACCAAATGTTGAGCTCCAGTATCGACCAAGAAGTTCAGGAGCTTCTCCACTCTAAGGGTTACCCCGGGTTAGGGAGCGGTTCCAGACTCCTACTCTCTCAATCTTTTTTTTTCATCAAATATGACCTCAGTACACAATTTCTATGGATAGTCTTTAGCCCAATGACCTTCTTCTTCGAAGAAAACCCACTGATTCTTACCTAATGGTGGTTGGTGGCTTTCTTTAGACTCCTTACCTTCAGCAATCTGTGGGAGCTAGCTTTTCCTTTCCCTTGGATCTGAGACATTTTTGGTTACACCTCTGGTCAAGTCTCTATTCAATGTTTTTCCTCTCTTAATCTGCTTTTCTTCTATACTTTCTCGGTTATTTTTTTTTTTTTTTGCAATTTCCACTAAATCCCTCAACTTTTCTTTTAATCTTTCTTGTTTTCTTAAATTCTTCCTGATGTCAAGTCCTGACTGATTCATGAAAACCAGGGCTACTGTGCTAGAATTCTCTGTTTTCTCAGGATCTATGTGTGTATAGCAATAGAAAGCTTCCATGACCTGTCCAAGTAATGCTGCTGGGCTTTAATCAGTTCCATGCTTAACATCATAAACTTTGACCAAATTAGTAGACTGCCTAGTGGCTTCTTTGAAACATGCCAACAAAGCCTGACAGTAGACCTGGTAAGGTACTTTACCTTCAGCCATGTTGAAGTCTCAATTGGGTCTCCTAAGGGAACATCCCTCATAAATATTGCTTGGTTCTGGATTGGAGTGCTGTTATCTCATGGTACATTTTAGTGAGCTTCCAGGATAATGTGCTCCCTTTTTTCAGTAGTAAAAAAGAATCTGCAAAATTTGCTGACAGTCATTGCAGGTGGGCTGATGAGTTAAAGGAACAATATCTAAGAGGTCAATAGCATCTTTAGGGATCTCAGAAAATTGAACATTTTGTATTTTCCAATTATAGAGGTCAGCAGTAGCAAAGGGCCAGTAGTTGGTTCCCATGCTAGTCTTCTGATCTCATTATCCATTCAGGTAGCACCGTGGTGTCTGCTTCTGGCTCTCCAGTCTCAGGGGACAGTGTGCCTACTCCTTGTGCCCTCTGTGGGTCCTCCTTGTGCCCCAAAAGCTGAAGCTGTCGGAATGAGTGGTGGGGCTGGAGCTGTTGCCTGCTGTTCCTCATCACCCTGTGGTGCAGACAGAGGCTTTTTATAAGGCAGAGGGGGAAAATAAGGTCCTCTGGGATACTATCCTGTAAGACAGTGTAGAGAGGAGCTGTTGATTTGGGAGTCTTTCACTAGTCATTCAATAGGGTTGACACTATTCCTGTTGACAAAGTGTCATTAGTAGGAGAAACAAGGAAAGGAACTAATCCATGGTAGTGGATTAGTAACTAAATCCTTCCAGACTATTATATAGAGGACTTGATCAGGGTGCCCATGAGACTTTTGAAACACTTTACCTTTTACTGTCTACACTGTGGGGAGATTGAAGTGCCCACCCTGTGGCCATCTAACATGAAGAACCAATCACACTGAGCTAAATAAGTGACAATTTTCTTTTTTTTTTATATCTCGAAAGAGATTATGAGCCCTATACCTATCTTCCTTAAAGTTATTCAGAATGAGATTGAGGGGATGAGAGGCAGTATGTTGTGGGACTGCATAAGGGTACCTTGGTTCATGGTTGGGCATGGGCCTGGAACCCCGAGACTCTAAGTGAGAAATGACAGGCATTCGGCCACATCCCCAGAACCCAGGGTCCTGAAAAGCAGTCTAGTCTCCATAGAACTACATTGTTCAGTCACATAGGCCATTATAGCCCCTCCCAAAGTACACAGGTAGAGGGCATGACTACAGGCCTCAGGCCCTAGGGATTTACCTACTAATGAAGACCAGAGGGTGGAGCAAATTAAGCATTCTTCGCCAGACCCTCCCCCTTTCTCCCTCCCTAATTAACTCAGGACTGCCCTGAGTTTCACGCCGGGGGGATACTTCCAGATCCATCCAACATCTGCCATGAAAATAAACCTTCCTGGAACCAAGGACTTCCTTTTGTCATTGGGGCCTGCTGTTGCCAAAGCCTCCAGCCTTTGGAACCTTAGACTTTCTCCTATATGTGGGACTAGCCGCGTGTAAACCCACCAGGACTTCTCTGCTGCGGCCTATTTTCCCAGAGTCTGAGCCATAGTGTCTGTCACAGTGCAAAGCAAATAAAGACCAAACAACAATAGAAATAGAATAGACAGATATGCACAAAATAACTGTTCTGCAACTGAAAACAAAACTGAATCAAAAAACTCAGACACACAGATCCCTGCCATGGAAACCTAAATCAGCATGGGGAGAAAAATAATAGATGGTGGGTCTCTCCTCTCCTTCTTCCACCAAAAATTCCTCCAACTGACAGGTCCTGGTGTCA
The DNA here is from genome assembly GCF_004785775.1 of Grammomys surdaster. Classification (NCBI taxonomy): domain Eukaryota; kingdom Metazoa; phylum Chordata; class Mammalia; order Rodentia; family Muridae; genus Grammomys; species Grammomys surdaster. The sequence goes on along the minus strand of NW_021620430.1, from coordinate 523,102 downwards.
GGAACTTCTCACTGACCCCTATCCCTGTGACTCTACAGCTTGTCTGCTCTTAGTCATTCCTTGCTGCTTTTCTAAAATTGGATATTTTTTTTTATTTACATTTCAAATGTTATCCCCTTTCCTAATCCCCCCAGAAATCCCCTATTCCTTTGCCACTGTGTTTTTCTATGAGGGTATTCTCCCACTCACACACTTGTGCCTCTCTGCCCTGGCATTACCCTACACTGGGGCATCAAGCCTTCACAGGACCAAGGACCCCTCCTCCCATTGATGCATGACAAGGCTATCCTCTGCTACATGTGTGGCTGGAGCCATGAGGTCCTCTATGTGTACTCTTTGGTTAGTGGTTTATTCCCTGGGAGCTCTGGGGGGGAGGTCTGGTTGCTCTTAGTCATATCTTATTGTGTACAGCAATAGTTCAAGGCTTTTTTCCAAAATGAAAGTAAGAACAGGCCTGGATAATACACAGAGACACTAGACATTTACAAACCAACACTAGACCCTCTGGGTTGGGGACCTCGGGGTCTGCGGATTCCCAGCCAATGCACCAAATGTTATGACCAGATTGAGAGACCTCCAAAAAGACCACCAGGAACCACAACTTTGACTCAAGCACATGAGGGTCTTTATTCAGGCACAAGCGTGGACCACAAACAGGATACAGGTTATAACAAGATAGGAGAGGGGACTCAAGGTCTAAGAGAATGGGGTTTATGAAGGCAAAAACTTCAAACAGGGATTTACAAGCACTGACATTACATGATTGCATAAGAGAATAAAAGAATGTTGGCCTTTAAACTGATTGATTCACAACATCTGGTCAAACCACAAGGAGGGACCACATATCTAAGAACAGTATCTTGACCTGAGAACTACTCATCTTTTCTTAGCTCACCCTGTTGCTATTGGCTGAGTAACACTATTATGTCTATTTTGTAACTACCAAGAATATCTCATGAATTTTATCAGAACTCAAGGGTGGGAGCCAAGTCACTCTGAGGACAAGTTAACTTAAAATGCAGCCTGAAAAGCAAAATGGAGTTTATTTTCCTACTTTAATCTCTTCAGCCCCAATGTGGCTTTTTTTCCAATGTGACTTTTTGCTAGGGGCATAGAACATGTACAAGCAGACCAGCAACCGGGATGACAATATGTCCCTTCTGAGCTGTTAATTATGGCATACTTGGTGTTGTGTTCCTCAGGATATGGATGTGAAGATGTGTGATTGTCAACATTGTCTTGGAGTTCCTTTGGGTTGTCCATTGATGTGCCAGATTGCTATCAATCATAATTTACTTTTTCATGTTTTGAAGTAAGGTCTTACTATGTACTCCAGTTTAGCCTCAAACTTGACTTTTTCTTGCCTCAGCCAATGAAGTGCTATTTTCAGAGGCATTTGCCATTATTATAAGTTACATATTTATTCATAAGATATATCCAATAATTTCTAAAATATGTACCACATACAGAATGAGAAAGTATAAAATAAAAACGAGGCATTTGATCCCAACATGTCTGTAGGTAGGAAAGAATCATTCAAATTCACCAAGTTGCAAATAAAGACTATGCTTTTATAGAAAAGAAAGGATGGTTAAGATTAAGAACCAAATACTCAGAAAATAGAGCCTAGAATCCTCCTCAGATTGTATTTTGAGCCTTAAATCAAGAAAATATCAACACATGGAAGTATGAATTTCAGAAGTGCTACAGATCAGTGTCTCTTGCATATTTTCATTAACCCCTGTAGTATGATTGTTGTCTTAGTCTTCCACTCAACCATTGTGTAACGGGTGAACAGGAATAGATGACTACCTTTTTAAGTTACAGTTTTGTAAGTTGAGAAGAATTGTATACAAGATATGAACTAGAGAAACTACACCTTTGATCCCCTGTCTGCTATTGTGATATTCTACATATATTAGTATAATAGTAATAATCAATATTTCATATATTCTATAAATTTAAATATATATCACATGAAAGAAGTACAAGAGATAGTATTTATGAGTTCGCTGTGTGAGATAAATCTTATAAATAGAGCTACATACATGCACAAGCATGAATGCAATCATATGCACATATAAGCATAAACTAACAAATAAACATGTTACAGGGCTGGGTAAATGCTCAATGGGTGAATGCTTACTGAACAGGTAGGAATACCAGGTTTTGATCTCCTTCACTCATGTAAATGCCAGATGGGTGTAATCACTTACCTGTTGTCCCAGAATTCCTAAGGAAGATTCAAATGATGCTTGAGGCTAGTTGGATAAATATACTGGCTGAATCATAAATCTCTGGGTTCAAGAAAAGAACCTACATTAATATGTAAGTTGACAAGCCATTATGAAAAATACTCAGTATAGAATTCTGGCCTCTGCAGCAAAACACACATACATGGACATAGACCTGCATGGGCACACCTATGAATAGATGTACTATGGACATATATATAAAATGAGAAAATAAGCATATGCATGTGTGAATATTTGGTATGTTCTTTTAAGTGTATGATTAATAATCTCACCACAAAGAAATTAAACAGTAAGTAAATAAAATAAATAGAATCTCTGGAAGCTTATAGTTACTTTAACCAACAGACTACATTTTAAATTGTTAGGTCTCAGGAAGCTTAAAATACTTGGAAATGAGTTCAAAGTATAAAAGCCAGATTTACTCCAGAACTTGTAAAACAGGTTTTCATCTGCCAAGAAGTGGTACTTCCCTTTGCTCTGGCAGAAGGGACACATGACTTTATGGACATATACCTACAGTTGCAAATCAAAACCCATACAGGCCTCTAGGCTCCCTCTATCATTATTTATATCAAGTTGTTACATATTTCAAAGTTAACATTAACATCTTAGACCTTCTTACATCCCCAGCCTTCCGTCTTCCAGATACCTGGTTATGTACTTCATATAATGGTAAGGCTTTCTCCATTGCTACTGCTAGTCTTACCTCTCTCTCTCTCTCTCTCCCTCTCTCTCTGATGTACAAACACACACCACACACACTTTATATATAAAAATATATATATATATATAAATAGTAAAAAACAGATATATATTCTCTTATTATGCTATCCCTGCTATTCTTCCTGTTTTTGCAGATACCGTGGTGATATCTAATCTGTTTCACTTTTTTCTGCTCTGTACACTTTCTCTATATATTATTACTCTCTTATGCACAATAAAACACTTTCCTTTAACCATATCATGAAACAGTCTTTTCCATTGTAATACAAGGTCTTACTAAATTGTCTACTCATTACTCAAATACAATCATATAAGGACATTGAAGTTATTTCAAAATGATTACCATATTACAATATTCTTCAGAAAGTAATTCACATATGTAATTAAAAATGATTCAAATAACTTTGCCTTTCAGAGAATGCAAGAATAGAATAAATAAAGGTACTTTTTTTTTATAAAGGAACATCTAAGCAGAATAGGTAACAATGTCAGAATATTAAAGTGAGAATGAAGCTTTCTTTCAATAATTTAGTGATGATTATATAGATGAAAGAAAATGTACAAGAAGTTTTTTTGTTTGTTTCTTTTTCCACAGAGGGAAGGACATGTGGCAACATGGAAGAAACTGGAGCAGCTGGAATTTGGGTCGTAAATTAGGAAGCATTGCCTGATTTAAGACAAGTTAAATAGGGAATATGTTATTAATATACATTTTTCATCTAATAAAATTTAAAGGAACATTTATGTAGCTTTCTTTTCAATTTAAATACCTCTTAGGTCTATAAATTTGAGGTTTTATTGAACATATGTACTTTTTTGTTGCTTTATTCTTTTAGAATACCCTGCATCTATATATTCTGACCTCTCTCTGGAAAAGGTAGATTAGTTTCATGATGCCTGGTCTAGTGGAAACCCAAGTCTGAGTAACCAGAATCCCTGCTTTTTTTTTTTCATTATGTAGCTTATGACTTTGTTTCAATTATTTAGATTATCATAAATTGATTTCCTTATATATAAACTCCAGCATGTACCTACTTTTCCCTCATCAATTAACAATGCAAAATAGAAAGAAAAGAATCTTCCAAGCATTACATATTGTATTTATAAAATGAAAACTGCTTGTGTTCTACAATGTAAGTAAGAATAGATGTTGCTTAAAGTGATAACTACATTGATTATTAGTCCATGATTCTCAGATACTGTAAATTCTTATTGTATAAAGTCACACCATGTTTTCGAATACCCACTTCAGAAAGCATTTCATGGTTCTCAAAATGGAAATTAGAGATTCAGGTATTCTCGCCAAGTACTATACTATTGAGCTTTATTCTTATTCTCAATGTAAAATCTATGTACTAATATAAGACAGAGTGTGGACTATGAGAATATTTTATTTTTATTTTACTGTCAAGTACATTATAGTAATTCAAATACATTCTGATACTGTGCTAATAATAATGCAAGAGTTGCCAAATTAACTATAGGTTTTGAGTGACCTACCACATTTAAAAATGCAATCTCATTTATGTAGTGACTATGATTTACAATTTGCATTATATTTCAGAAGTGTTGACCATGGTGCTTGTTGTTCATTCTAGTATTGAGAATATGCCATTCTTAAGAGAGTCTTCAGATTACTTCCAGTCTGGGCCCGAGCATAGAGCAGGTCACAGGCGGCAACTGTGTACCCAACTCCAGAAAACCGAGAGAAAGAGGGACTCCCAGGAGCTTTAACTCAGGCAGCATCCCAGGTAAGGAAAAAGCAGCACTTTCCCCAAACAGGGAGCAACCGGGATCCACTGGGATCCAGGAATTCACTCCTGGCCTGGAGGGGCCTCCATCCGGTCTGGGCCCGAGCACTCAGCAGATCCTGGGAGGCAGCTCTGCACCCAATCTCAGAGAAACCAGAGGAAGCGGGGCTATCAGGAGCTCTAACCCAAGCAGTATCTAAGGCTAGGAGGTGGCAATACTTGTCCCCAAACAGGGGATAACTGGGACACACTGGGACCCAGGAATTCACTCCAGGCCCGGGGCCGGGTTCCTTCTGGTCTGAGCCCAAGCACTCAGCAAATCCTGGGAGTCAGCTCTGCACTCAATCTCACAGAACCTAGAGGAAGTGGGGCTCTCAGGAGCTCTAACCCAAGCAGTATCTTAGGCTAGGAGGTGGCAATACTTGCCCCCAAACAGGGAGCAACCGGGACCCACTGGGACCCAGAAATTCACTCCTGGCCCAGGGCGTGGGTTCCTTCTGGTCTGGGCCCGAGCAGATCCTGGGAGTCAGCTCTGCACCCAATCTCTCAGAACCCAGAGGAAGTGGGGCGCCCAGGAGCTCTAACCCAAGCAGTATCTTAAGCTAGGAGGTGGCAATACTTCTCCCAAACAGGAAGCAACCAGGACCCACTAGGACCCAGGAATTCACTCCAGGCCCTGTGTCTGAGCCCTCGGCAAATCCGGGGAATCAGCTCTGTACCAAATCTCACAGAACCCAGAGGAAGCGGGGCTCCCAGGAGCTCTAACCCAAGCAGCATCTTAGGCTAGGAATTGGCAATACTTGCCCCAATCAGGGAGCAACCAGGACCCACTGGGATCCAGGAATCCACTCCTGATCTGGAGCCCAGGCCCCTTCCGGTTTCCACCTGAGCACGGAGCAGATCTTGGGCCTCAGCTCTAACCCCAGCAGCAAAACACATCCCAAACAGTTCTGACACAACCTAGATAATAGGAAAGACAGGCCCCAGTCAGAGACAGCACAGATAGCACAAAGGTGATCCAGATGGCAAAAGACAAGCACAAGAACACAAGCACCAGCAACCCAAGCTACTTGCCATCATCAGAACCTAGTTCTCCCACATTAGAAAGTCCTGAACTCTCCATATCACCAGGAAAGCAAGAACCAGATCTAAAATCATTTCTAATGATGATGATAGAGGACTACAAGAAGGAAATAAATAACACTATTAAAAAACTTGAGGAGAACACAGGTAAACAGGATGAACTCCTTAAAGAAACACAAAAATCCTTTAAAGAACTACAAGAAAACACAAACAAACAGATGAAGGAATTGAACAAAAACATCCAGGACATAAAAATGGAAGTAGAAACAATAAAGAAATCATAAAGGGAGACTACCTTGGAGATAGAAAACCGAAGAAAGAAATCAGGAGTCATAGACACAAGCATCACCAACAAAATACAAGAGATAGAAGAAAGAATCTCAGGTGCAGAAGATACCTTAAAAAATATTGACACAACTGTCAAAGAAAACGCAAAATGCAAAAAGGTTTTAACACAAAACATCCAGGAAATCCAGGACGCAATGAGAAGACCAAACCTAAGGATAATAGGTATAGATGAGAGTGAAGATTCCCAACTTACAGGGCCAGTAATTATCTTTAACAAAATTATTGAGGAAAACTTCCCTAACCTAAGGAATGAGATGCCCATAATCACACAAGAAGCCTACAGAATGCCAAACAGAATAGATCAAAAAAGAAATACCTCCCGTAACATAATAATCAAGACACAAAATGCACAAAACAAAGAAAGAATTTTAAAAGCAGTAAGGGATAAAGGCCAAGTAACATATAAAGGCAAACCTATAAGAATTATACCTGAGTTCTCAGCAGATGCTATAAAAGCCAGAAGATCCTGGACAAATTTCATACAGACCCTAAGAGAACATAAATGCCAGCCCAAGCTACTTTACCCAGCAAAACTCTCCATTACCATAGATGGAGAAACCAAGACATTCCATGACAAAACAGAATTTACACAGTATCTTCCCACAAATCCAGCACTACAAAGGATAATAGCAGGAAAGCTCCAATACAAGGAGGGCAATCATACCCTAGAAAGAGCAAGAAAAAAATCCTTTTCCATCAAACCCAAAAGAAGATAACCACACAAACGATGCCTCCACTATTATCAAAAATGATAGAAAGCAACAACAACCTCTCCTTAATATCACTTAACATCAATGGACTCAATTCCCCAATAAAAAGGCATAGGCTAAAAGGACTGGATACACAAACAGGACCCAGCTTTTTGCTGCTTACAGGAAACACACCTCAGGGACAAAGACAAACACAACCTTAGAGTAAAAGGTTGGAAAACAATTTTTCAAGCAAATGGCCCTAAGAAAAAAGTGGGAGTAACCATTCTAATATCGAATAAAATCAACTTTCAACTTAAAGCTATCAAAAAGGATAAGGAAGGACATTTCATATTTGTCAAAGGAAACCAACATGAATTCTGAATTCTGAATATCTATGCACCAAATACAAGAGCACCCACTTTCATAAAAGAAACCTCACTAAAGCTCAAAACACACATTGCACCTCACACAATACTAGTGGGAGACTTCAACACCCCACTCTTAGCAATGGATAGATCATGGAAACAGAAACTAAATAGAGATACAGTGAAATTAACAGAAGTTATGAACCAAATGGACTTAACAGATATCTATAGAAGTTTTCACCCTAAAGCAAAAGAATATACCTTTTTCTCAGCACCTCATGGTACCTTCTCCAAAATAGACCATATAATTGGGCACAAGACAGGCCTCAATAGATACAAAAAAATTGAAATAATCCCCTGCATCCTATCAGATCACTATGGTCTAAGGCTGGTCTTCAAAAATTACAAAGACAATGAAAGCCCACATTCACATGGAAGCGGAACAACACCCTACTCCTTGATAATCTCATAAGGGAAGAAATAAAGAAAGAAATTAAAAACTTTTTAGAATTTAATGAAAATGATGACACATCATACCAAAACTTATGGGATACAATGAAAGCAGTGCTAAGAGGAAAATTCATAGCTCTATGTGCCTATAAAAAGAAACTGGAGGGAGCATATACTAGCAGCTTGACAATGTACCTGAAAGACCTAGAACAAAAAGAAGCTAATACACCCAAGAGGAGTAGATGGCAGGAAATAATCAAACTCAGGGCTGAAATCAACCAAATAGAAACAAAAAGAACTATCCAAAGAATCAATAAAACCAGGAGCTGGTTCTTTGAGAAAATCAACAAGATGGATAAACCCTTAGCTAGACTAATCAGAGGGCAGAAAGACAGTATCCAAATGAATAAAATCAAAACTGAAAAGGGTGACATAACAACAGAAACTGAGGAAATTAAGAAAATCATCAGATCCTACTACAAAAGCCTATACTCAACAAAATTGGAAAATTTGGATGAAATGGACAATTTTCTAGACAAATACCAGTTACCAATGTTAAATCAGGACCAGATAAACCATCTAAACAGTTCCATAACCCCAAAAGAAATAGGAGCAGTCATTAAAAGTCTCCCTACAAAAAAAAGTCCAGGACCAGATAGTTTTAGTGCAGAATTCTATCAGACCTTCAAGGAAGACATAATTCCAATTCCCTTCAAACTATTCCACAAAATAGTAACAGAAGGTACACTACCCAATTCATTCTATGAAGCCACAATTATGCTCATACCTAAACCACACGAAGACGCAAGAAAGAAAGAGAACTTCAGACAGATCTCCCTTATGAACATTGATGCAAAATTACTCAATAAATTTCTACCGAACAGGATCCAAAAACACATCAAAACAAATGTCCATCACGATCAAGTAGGCTTTATCCCAGGAATGCAGGGTTGGTTCAATATATGGAAATCCATCAATGTAATCCACTATATAAACAAACTCAAAGAAAAACACCACATGATCATCTCACTAGATGCTGAGAAAGCATTTGACAAAATTCAACACCCCTTCATGATAAAAATCTTGGAAAGATCAGGAATTCAAAGTCCATACCTAAACATAGTAAACGCAACATACAGCAAACCAGTAGCCAGTATCAAACTAAATGGAGAGAAACTTGAAGCAATCCCACTAAAATCAGGGACTAGGTAAGGCTGCCCACTTTCCCTCTACTTATGTAATATAGTATTGGAAGTCCTAGCCAGAGCAATTAGGCAACACAAGGAGGTCAAAGGGATACAAATTGGAAAGGAAGAAGTCAAAATCTCACTATTTGCAGATGATATGATAGTATACTTAAGTGACCCCAAAACGTCCACCAGAGAACTCCTAAACCTGATAAACAACTTTAGCAAAGTGGCTGGATATAAAATTAACTCAAGCAAATCAGTAGCCTTCCTCTACTCAAAAAATAATCTGGCTGAGAAAGAAATTATGGAAATGACACCCTTCACAATAGTCACAGATAATATAAAATACCTGGGTGTGAACCTAACCAAGCAAGTAAAAGACCTGTATGACAAGAACTTCATGCCCCTGAAGAAAGAAATCGAAGCAGATCTCAGAAGATGGAAAGATCTCCCATGCTCATGGATTGGAAGGATTAATACAGTAAAAAATGGCCATTTTGCCAAAAGCCACTACAGATTTAATGCAGTCCCCATCAAAATTCCCACTCAATTCTTCACAGAGATAGAACAAGCAATCTTAAAATGCATTTGGAATAACAAAAAACCCAGGATTGCGAAAACTACTCTCAGCAATAAAAGAACTTCTGGGGGAATCACCATCCCTGACTTCAAGCTGTAATACAAAGCAATAGTGGTAAAATCTGTGTGGTATTGGAACAGAGACAAGAGGGAGGATCAGTGGAATAGAATAGAAGACCCAGAAATGAACCCCCATACCTATTGTCAATTGATCTCTGACAAAGGAGCTAAAACCATAGAGTGGAAAAAAGATAGCATTTTCAACAAATGGTGCTGGTCCAACTTGAGGTCAGAATGTAGAAAAAAGCAAATTGATCCATAGGTATCCCCTTGTACAAAGCTCAATTCCAAGTGGATTAAGGACCTCCACCTAAAACCAGCCACACTGAAACTAATAGAAGAGAAACTGGGGGAAAGTCTGGAACACATAGGCACAAGAGAAAAGTTCCTGAACAGAACACCAATGGCCTGTGCTCTAAGACCAAGAATTGACGAATGGGACCTTATAAAACTGCAAAGCTTCTGTAAAGCAAAGGACACTGTCAATAGGACAAAGCAGCAACCAACATATTGGGAAAAGATCTTCACCAACCCTACATCTGATAAAGGGCTAATATCCAAGGTATACAAAGAACTGAAGAAATTAGACTCTAGAAAATCAAAGAATCCTATTAAAAATGGAGCACAGAGCTGAACAAAGAATTCTCAACTGAGGAAGTTTGAATGGTTGAGAAGCACCTAAAGAAGTGTTCGGCATCCCTAGTCATCAGGGAAATGCAAATGAAAACAACCCTGAGATTCCACCTCACACCAGTCCGAATGGCTAAGATCAAAAACACAGGTAACAGCATATGTTGGTGAGGATGTGGAGAAAGAGGAACACTCCTCCACTGTTGGTGGGATTGTAAACTGGTACAACCACTGTGAAAAGCAGTCTGGCGGTATCTCAGATAATTGAACATAGTGCTACCTGAGGACTCGGCTATACCACTCCTGGGCATATACCCAAAAGATGTTTCAACATACAACAGGGACACATGCTCCTCCATGTTCATAGCAGCCTTATTTATAATAGTGAGAAGTTGGAAAGAACCCAGATGCCCTTCAACAGAAGAATGGATGCAGAAAATGTGGTACATTTATACAGTGGAATACTACTCAGCTATCAAAAACAATGAGTTCACAAAATTCCTAGGCAAATGGATGGAGCTGGAAAATATCATCTTGAGTGAAATGACACAATCTCAAAAGAACATACGTGGTATGGACTCCCTGATAAGTGGATATTAGCCCCAAAGCTCACAATTTCTAAGAAACTACATATAGACCACATAAAACTCACATAGAAGAAGGAAGACCAAAGTGTGGATGCTTTGGTCCTTTCTACAAGGAGTATCAAAAGTCTCAACCAGAGCCCCCAAAGTCTAAACTGCCAGCCAGAGAGCACAAAGGGAGGGACTCATGTACCTGTATAGGGAATTGAGGGTGACCTTGTTAGACTTCAGTGAAAGTGGAGGGCCATGGGCCACGAAAGTTTGGATCCCCTACTGTGTGAGAATTTGAAAGCAGGGAGATGGGACTGGGAGGATGTTTGAAGCACAACCTCACAAAAATTAGGAGGAGGGGGTATGGGATAAGGGATTTTGGAGGAGAATGGGAGAAGAGATAACATTGAAAGGTAAATATGTATAATATCCAATAAAAAAATACCCCACATAGCTAAAGGGTCAAAAGAAAAAGAGAGAGGGAGAGAGTTTATTTATTTTAAATTATTTTCAAATATTTCTAGGAGTTGCTAATTGGCTAAGATCCTATTTTAAGCTCTCCACAAAAGAATTTAAGTCTCTGTTCAATATTCTCAAGAGAGATGTAAATCCTAACTTTCCTCAACAATTAGTTGACAAAAGCGAGGTAATCTCACAAAAAGTAGAAGAAGCTATTACTAATCGATATATTATATAGTCTGATTAGTTGTTGGCGGTGCTATAACAGTCCTTTGACAAAAGATTATTAATATAGATTTATATATCCTTAAATAGGGTCTTCATGACTCTCTGAGTATGGAAGGAGCAACTGTTGGCACTTCTGCCCTGATTTTATAAGAACTCTGAATAACTGGCTTTAAAAACAAAAGAGGGGGAATGGTACCCCCTCAGAAGGAGTCCCCCTGAAATACTCTCCATCATGACTTGTTCACTTTTATCTCTCTAAAGCTGAAAGCTCATGGCAAATCTGCTGCTGACTGCCACTGCTGCTGGCACCACCGAGACCAACAAATCTTTGCCACAGACATGGGAAGGACCCTCTTACCCTTAAAGGGAATGGCCCAGACTCTGTTCCTTTATGGGGCTGAGGATTGATATGTCTGGCTGATACCACAGAAGGCACAGCTAACTGGCTACCAAAAAGATTAATGAAAAAAATAGATACCCCCACAAAGCCAGGCCCAACCATCAATATGATGAATAACAATTTACATCCAGGGAAGAGAAATCTCCCTGAGAATCCCCTTCATTTTCTTTTCCAGGTAAAAATGAATCACCCGTGATGTCTGCTGTTAGAAGTTCTAATCCAGATGCTGGCCTCTGAACTTATACTACTCAGACCTTTGAAGGGCCACTGACAAGAACATCAAACAGCTAGAGATTGACATCACTAATCTGAAGAAATCCCTCTTTTCGCTGTCTTGAAGAGACCTCCTAAAACTTCAAAGATCCTTATTGGACTTGATTTACTGTATTACAATATAAAAGGCTGTGTACAGCTCTTAAAGAAGAATGTTGCTTTTACATAGGCAAGACAAGGAGGGTTAAAGAGAACATGAAATAGGTCAGTGAAGGCCATAAAAAAACAGAGAGAGAAAGAGACAGATGAATGCTGGTACAAGAATTGGTTTTCAGCCTCTCCAAGGTTGTCAACCTTATTTCCTCCCATCTTCGGACCATTATTTGGGTTCTTTTTGCTTTTTTCTGCTGGTCACTGGCCCTCAAATAGGCGGACTAACTCTGTTGGCAGACAATATCAACTTAGATAAGGACAAGCGAGCCATAGGCAGAGTCATAGTGACTTGTCTCCTGAACCAGCAGATACCCGATTCTGAAGATATCTGTATTCCCCCTGAACTCCCAGTGTCATTCCCTTCCCCACATCCTGCCTTTCTGTGTTTATAACCCCTGTGTGAATGAATTACGATTTGAGAAAAATAAATAAAAATAAAAAAGAGAGTCTTCAGATCCTAGCAAAATTTATTTTGCTAAATTTATAGCTATTGCTGCTTTATCTAACTCTAAGACTAACACTAACTAAAATTATTCCTTCCACTAAATATTTGGAGACCACTGCCATGTCCTTTTATGCTTTCAAGACAACAAAATAAAGTAAAACTCTTTTCCTCAATAGTATCTTACATTAAGGTTGTTTCCTAGAATGTGGTGGGACAGTCTTCAAGATTCTTTCTGAAGTACAATGTTTAGAATGGGATGCAGTTCTCCATATATGTTCATGTAGCCATAATCCCCTCACTTGAGACAGATGCTAAGTGCATTTGTTTGCATATTTTTAATATTGCAGAAATAAATAGTATAAAACAAACAAATCCTTATATCCTATCACAAATGCTACTTATTTTGTCTCTCTTAAATAATTCTACAAAGTGCAAAGTATTTCATTATGTTGCTGGGTTCATTGCTTAGAATGTTAGCCCTTGCTCAAGTTTGAAGAGATAGCAGCACATGGAAAATGAATATTTGTAAATCATTCTGCCTGATCAACTTCTACCCAAGATATCAATACATATGCAGTGAGAATTTTGTTATCTTGGCATGTAACTTTATTTCATGCACTATTTTTAAACAGTACTACAGTATTTAAAAATCTATTCCTGCTTTCCAAGAAACTGCCCCTGAAAGCACACCAAACAGCAGTAAAATGTACATCATACCCCGAAGCCCATTTCTTGCCCCAAACTCTGCTTTTCTGGAGGCCAGCAAGCACAAGGTAAGACCCTCTTCCAAGGCCTTACCCACCAATCCCCTGAAAGCACATCCAACATAGGTAGACAGCACTCCATATCCTGAGCTCCACTTCTGACTTTAAAACCCTAACTGAGGAGATATCCATATCAGGCTCTTATCAGCATGCACTTCCTGTCTTCCACATCAGCATCTACCTTTGGTGATTGCACATGGGATAGATACTCAGGTGGAGTGGTCTTGAGACGGCCCCTCCTTCAGTTTCTGTCCCTCACTTTGTCTCCATATTTGCTCCCTTGAGTATTTTGTTGCTCCTTCTAAGAAGGACCGAATCACCCTCACTTGGTCTTCCTTCTTTATGGGCTTCATGTGGCCTGTGAGTTGCATCTTGGGCATTTCAAGGTTCTAGGCTAATATCCAATAATCAGTGAGTGAATACCATGTGTCTTCTTTTGTGATTGGCTTACCTCACTCAGGATGATAATTTCTAGTTCCATCCATTTACCTAGGAACCTCTCGAATTCACTGTTTTTAATAGCTGAGTAATATTCCATTGTGTAAATGTACCACATTTTTTGAATCCATTCATCAGTTGAAGGACATCTGGGTTCTTTCCAGCTCCTGGCTATTATAAATAAGGCTGCTATGAACATAGTTGAGCATATGTCCTTGTTATATGTTCGAGCATCTTCTGGGTATATGCCTAGGAGTGGTATAGCTGGATCCTCGGGTAATGCTATGTCCAATTTTCTGAGGAACCGCCAGACTGATTTCCAAAGTGGTTGCACCATCTTGCAGTCCCACCAACAATGGAGGAGTGTTCCTCTTTCTCCACACCCTCGCCAGCATCTACTATCACCTGAGTTTTTAATCTTAGCCATTCTGACTGGTGTGAGATGGAATCTCAGGGTTGTTTTGATTTGCATTTCCCTGATGTCCTCCCTTGGGTCACCCTCATAAGTTCCAGGGAGTCAACTGCACTAGTTTTCCATATCATCCTCAAATGCCCTCCAATTCCAGGTCTTTCCTCATATTCTCCACCTCAATCCTTTGCCACTACCTGGTCCCTACTATTTCTATCCCCACAAAATCTATTCTATTTCCCCTTCCCAGGAAGTTCTATGATTTCCCCTTGAAGCCCTCTTTTTTACTTAGCTTGCCTCGGTCTGTGGATTATAGTGTGCTTAATATTTATTTAGCAGTTTATTCCTACTTATAAGTGAGTACATACCATATTTATCTTCTGGGCCTGGGTTACCACACACTCAGGATGGTTTCATATATTTCTATCTACTTGCCTGGAAATTTCATCTTCACATTTTTAACTGCTTTTAAATGTACCACATTTATTTTTAAATCCATTCTTCTGTTGAGGGACGTACAGGTTGATTCCAGTTTCTGGTTATTATGAATAAAAATTCAATGAACAGAGTTGGCCAAGTGCCCTTGAGGTAGAATGAAGCATCCTCTGGTTATATACCCAAGACTAGTATACTTGAGTCTTGAGGTAGATCAATTCCCAATTTTCTGAAGAACCACCATATTGATTTTCACAGTGGCTGTACAAGATTGCAATCCCACCAGCAATAAAAGAGTGCTCCTCTTGCTCCCCATCCTTGCCAGTGTGTGCTGTCATTTGTGTTAGAGATCTTAGCCATTCTGAGAGGTGTATAATGGAATTTCAAGGTAGTTTGATTTGCACGCATCTGATGATTAAGGAAGCTGAACATTTATTGAAGACTTTATTAGTCATTTCAGATTCTGCTCTAGAGAATTCTCTGTTTAGATCTGTACTATATTTTTTAAAGGGATTTTTAGTTGACAACTAGTTTCTTGAGATTTTTGTGTATTTTAGATAGTGCCCATTTATCAGATGTGAAATTGGTGAAAAAACATTTCCCTTTCTGTAGGTTGTCATTCTGTCCTATTGATGGTACTCTTAGCCTTACAGAAACTTTTCAGTTTCATGAGGTCTCAATTATTAAATTGTTGATCTTAGTGACTGTGGTATCAGTATTCTGTTTAGGAAGCTGTTTCCTGTGCCAATGCATTCAAGGCTATTCTTTACTTTTTCCTCTATCAGATTCAATGTTTCTGGTTTTATTTTGAGGCCTTTGATCTAACTGGACTTGAGTTTTGTACAAAGTGATAAATATGGATCTAATTGCATTTGCCTACATGCAGACATCCAGTTTGACCACTATCACTTTTTGAAGGTACTTTATTTTTTCCATTGTACATATTGGGCTTATTTCTATAAATCATGTATCCAGATGTATGTATGTGTGTGTGTATGTGTGTGTATATATATATATATATATATATATATATATATATATGCCTTCAATTCTATTTAATTGATCAATTTGTCTGTTTTAATACCAATACCCTGTTTTTTGTTTTGTTTTTTGGTTTTTAGTTTTTTTTTGGATTATAGTTCTAGAGTAGAGCATAAAATCAAGGATAGTGCTTTCTCAAGTAGTTCCATTATTATTCAGGATTATTTTAAGCTATCATTTTTTCCACATATGAAGTTGAGTATTGTCCTTGTGTTTAACCTTTAGATTGTTTTTGATAGGATGGGTATTTTTACCACATTAAACATACAAATGGACAGATTTGTATATAGGAAGGCTACTGATATTTTTGTTGAGTTAGTCTTCTTTTTAGAGACTTCACTGAAGCTATTTATCAACTGTAGAAGTTTACTGCATCATGTGCAAATAGTGATAATTTGATTTCTTCCTTTCCTATCCAATCACTGTGATCTCCTTTCATTGTCTTATTGATTTAGCTAGATTTTCAAGTTTTATATTGAGTAGATATGGAGAGTGGACAGCCTTGTCTTCTTCCTGAGTTTAGTGGAATTGTTTGAGCTTTTATCCACTTAATTTGATTTTGGCTATACAGCAGTATATTGCCATTATTGTGTTTAGTTATGTCTCCTGTATCACTAATATCTCCAAGACTTTACCATTAAGGGGTCCTGAATTTTTTCAAAGGCTTCATCAGGATCAATTAAGATGATAATGTAGTTTTTCCTTTCCTTTTAGTTGATTTATGTGGTAGAATATATTGACAAATTTTTATATATTGAGCCATCATGGCATCTCTGGGACAAAGCCATTTGGTTGTGATGATGACCTTTTTGATGTTTTCTTGGAATTGTTTTGCAAGTATTTTATTGATTATTTCTGCATCTATGTTAATGAGGGAAATAGGCCTGTAATTTTCTTTTTGTTAAATTTTTGTATGCTTTGGGTATCAGGGTGACTGTGGCTTAATAAAATGAATCTGACAATATTCTTTCTGTTTTAATTTTGTGGAATAATTTCAAAAGTATTGGTATAATTTTATGTTAAAATTGTCTATCCATTGGGCTTTTTTTTTGAATGGGGGATTTTTTTTAAAGTGCTTGTATTTCTTTAGGGGTTATAGACCTATTTAAATTGTTTATCTGTTGTTGATTTAATTTTTGTAAGTGGTATGTGATTTTTCCCATGTGTTTTCAATTTTCTATTTTGGTGGAATATGTTTTTTCTTTAAAAGTATGACCTGATGATTCTTCAGATTTCCTCAGTGTCTGTTGTTAGCATTCCCCTTTGCTGATTTAACCCTTGCCAGAACAACCATGTTGCTGGACTAAAATTCTTCTACAGAGTTCTATAGAAATCAACAATATAGTGGAAAGAGCTAATGACAGGACAGGTTGGTAATTTCAGAGATTTGGGCAGATTTCTGAATGTCTCAAAGCTTCAATTTCAAAATAATTTATGATCAGTTTTGTCATCTTATCTATCACACTAAGTTGTTGTTTGTGAGAAAACATGGGAATACATGAAGTATTTTATGCTTGCAACATTTTAATTATTAGTAAAATACACTGAATAATGTCAATGAACAGAAAGTACACATAAGGGTATTTTTCATTTTTCAAAAACAATTTTACTATCATGATGGTAAGAACTTAATCAGTATATATATAAAAGGAAAAGTTTTTAGTTAGTTTAGAGCAAAAATAATAGATTAATTTTTTAGACTCCCTGGGTTTATTGTTACTTCTCAATGCCCATTTGTTTTGTTTTTATAGAGGGGACATGACATCTTCATGAATGGGGAATTTATCAAAGGAAACAAACAAACAAACAACAAACAAAATTAACTGGTTAATATACTGGATGAAAATGTTAAGGCAAATCGCAGTTTGGTACAGCTCATCAATAAAATCTTAGTATGAGTCTATTATTATAATGCAGGGTCATACAAATTGTATCTGATGCCTGTTTTATAAATAAAATTTGGTTTTGAACATATTTCTTAATGTACTTAATAGCTTCTTTTGTACTACAAATTTATAGTTGAATTGTGCAATTGTATGCCCTGTGAAACTCTAAAATATTTACTACTTCAATCTATACAAGTGTTTCATAATATTTCAAGCCTTGAAATAAGAAAAAAATAACTAACCTAGACAGATGCTAGGACAGAGTGTAGCTCCCTGAAAACTGACAATGTAATCCATTGCCAAAGAACATTCTCTGCATCTAGTATAGAGAAGTCAAGCTGGTGCCTACATGGAGCCATCACCTCTATGTTCTAATCTCTTTGCAATTAGAAGGTGCTCTGCAGGATATGGAAAGAGAAACCTAAACACAAACTCAGCCATGAACCCCTCGACCTGTCCTATCTACAAAATGTGCTGGGGCAATGATGGCATAAACCTTGTAGGAATGTCCAGTCAATATTTGGTTTAACTTTAGGCCCATACCACTAGATGTACCAAATACCCTATACTGCCTCATTGCCAAGAACCTGAGACTGGATAGGCCAGAGACCTAGTGTAGAACCCTGTGATGGTTTCTACATGCTTGGCCCAGAGAGTGGCACTATTAGAAGGTGTGGCCCTGTTGGAGTATGTGTGACCTTGTTGGAGTAGGTAAGTCATTGTGGGTGTGGGCTATAAAACCCTTATCTTAGCTGCCTGGAAGTCAGTATTCTGCTAGCAGACTTCAGATGTTTCAGATGAAGAGATAGACCTCTCAGTTCCTCCACTGTGCCTGCCTGGACGCTGCTATGTTCTGACCTTGATGATAATAGTCTGAACCTCTAATCCAGTAAGCCAGCCCCAATTAAATGTTGTCCTTTATAAGATGTGCCTTGGTCATGCTGTGTCTGTAACCAGTAAGCCAGCCTCAATTTAAGGTTGTCCTTTATAAGATGTGCATTGGTCTTGCTGTGTCTGTTCACAGCAGTAAAACCCTAACTAATGCAAACTCAATATTACTGGCCAAAACGGTTAAATTAAATTAAAATTTAAATACCAGTGAAATGATTCCTAATGATATTCTACTATACTCATAGATCTGTTCCATGTCCAGTTATCATGAGAAAGGCTTCCTTCAGCAGCAGATAGGAGGGACACCAGAGACCCACAGCCAGACATTAACCAGAGAGATAGTCTAAGTTGGCAGTCTCCATTGGGGTCCTCCCCTCAGAGATCAGGGAACCATGTAGAAGAGAGAGAAGAAGGATTATAGGAGTCAGAGGGGATCGAGAAAACCAGGAAAACAAGGCCCACCAAATCATTCAAGCAGGGCTCATAATGGCTCATAGAGACTGAAGTGAAAAGCAAACACAGGGTCTTCATAGGTCTGTACCAGGTCCTCTTTTATATATTATAGCATTTCACTTGTTTTTGTGGGAATTCTAACAGTGGAATTGATCATGACTCATATTCTTGCCTACTCCTGGGATTTTTTTTCTTCCTAATGGGGTGGCTGGTCCATCCTTTTATATGAGGGCTTTTGCCTTGTCTTAGTGTATCTTTTCCTGTCATGTTTGACAGTTGTCTCTTGAAGGGCTGCTTCTTTCTGAAGAGAAAACTTAGGGTAGGAATTTGATCTGAGAAAGAGTGGACATGGGAGATGTGGAGGGAGAGGAAACTGGTCCAGATGTATTGCATGAGACACACATCTATTTTCAATGAAAAAAGAGACAGAGAGGAAAAAAAATAACTTGTAAATGTTGGGCTGAGTAATTAGGGAGTAGTTTATATCATTGTGTGCTTGAACATTTTAAGTTTTTGTGTGTGTGTGTGTGTGTGTGTGTGTATGTGTGTGTGTGTGTATTTGCTTTTGTGGAGTTCAGAAGTCATCAATAGATATATGTTTTTCCATTCTCAACTTTTTTTAAAAAAGACAAACAGGGTCTGTCACTGAACCAGAAGCTCACTCAAAGCATAGATATATCACCAGTATGATTCTGAGATCTGAATTTTCTTGCCTCCTTATTGTGGCTAGCTATCTAAGGTTGCATGCTTATGCCATGACTACTCTCCTTTTATGTGAGTTCTGAGCATCTAAACTCAGATCCTCATACTTAAGCAACAACATTTTATTTACTGAGGAAACTCCCAGGCAATCAATCTCTTTATATTCTTAATAATTAGTTTTTTTTTCCTTTCCACTTGCCCTGTTCACTCATGGCTCATGTTATAATTTGAAAAATTTCTGAGAGTTACATCTTTCTAAATATTGACATTTGGAAATGTTAAGACAAAGTTTTTGTAGAAATTCCTTCAATTTTTGATTTTTAGAATCCATATTCTGTTAATTAAGTACCCATTTTTGACAACAATGCTACATATAGAATATTGTGTATTAATTTGTGAATCAAGTCAATGGCACATATTGACAAGTTTAATACTTTCTCCACCCTAATGCAGAGGTGGATAGTCACTTCTTACTCTACTTGGTTCTGCTGCCTGATTGTAAGGAGTTTGGCTCATTCGGGAAGAGGGGAAAGTTAAAGTCTTCTAGTATATAATTTCATTGACATTTAGATGTATACTTCAACAAGAATGTTGTAGTTTTTGTTCTTTTTTGCTTCATGGTTAAAGTTGTTTCACACCTGGTAAATGGCATTCAGCTTAGTAATTATACAGAGGGTGGATAAAAGAGAAAGAAAAACATGCAACTAAATTTACCAAAAGGTAAATCACAACCCTCATCTGCTTCTTTTTCCCAGTGATCTCAGAAACTGACTACTGATAAGAATTTATTTAACCTTTAAATACTGTTTCATTGCTTAGAGTTATTTATTTCTGCTCTTTAATAAATGCAATTTGCTTTTACTGGAAAATAACTGCAAATATAAATATACTGCAAAATGATGACAGAATAAGTAATAACATATCTAAGATATTGAAGGAAACTTGAAATTTTAAGGCAGTGTTCTTCATATAATTAGTTTTAAATTAGGTTGGACACGTTGTTGTTGTGATTTTACTTGTTTCAATAAGCTTTTTATGAAGTAATTTTTCATAATATTGACAATTCATTATTACACATGAGGAAGAGTAGGTTTAGTGATTGTTTAGATACTGCTTTTCATATAATAGAGGCTTATACATGTTGAATTTATTGAATGAAAGAAGAAGTGTCATGAAAATATCACAGCATATCTTTTCACACAATTAAAAGCTTGTTTATAAAACTACTGGTAAAACATTCCAGGCTTAATAGACAAGAGACTGAATATTACATTGAAAAATGACAAACACACACACACACACACACACACACATATGCATATACATGTAATACATGTATACATACAAATACATATATACTATATACATATATATGATCATCCACTACTGAGATAGCAACCCATTCAGGAAATTACATGCCAATGTCTCTAGTAATTTACTTTAAATTATTAAGTTTGATCAGTATCTATCAAATTTCTCTAATTTCGGTTCCCACTTACAACTTGACATGTTTTTAGTCTTCTCAAATTTGGTCATATACCCTGGCATCTAGAATATCCACATTCTACTAACCCCAAATCCAGGATCTCTAAAAGCCTACATTCAATCAACATATATATGAAAGTTCCCTTCTTATACCACTGAAAATCTTTTTCTATTCCCTGTCTGTATTTGAGTATTTGCCAAGTACATTCTATTTATCTTTCTGTTTTACTTCCTTCTCTCTCTTTCAACTGTACACAAGGATGAGAACAGTGAGTAGTAACTATGACAGGTTGAATACTAGCTAGTTTTGAAATTTTTGGACCAAGTAAATTAATACAATACCTTTAAATTTCACACTCTAAAATTCATAGAACATGGAGAGTATACAGCCAAATTCTTTGCAAAAAATATCATATAAAGGTTTCCTTGTTGCTTTCATGAAAGTGCTCTTGTTCTTGATACCACATGAAATTCCATGAGCTGGGCCTTACTTTCCAAAGTTCTCTCATTAGTCTTGTACTCCAACCAAAATAAGCTATTAAAGTCATTTTACAGTAATCAAGGGTGTTTCTAGCCTTAGTGCTCTAAACCTTTCTACATTCTTTCTGAAAACCAGTTTTAAAACATCAGGAGCCCATGATCAGATTTATAACAACAACAACCACACTTTGCATAAAAACTTTCATTTTTATTGGATATTTTATTTACATTTCATATGTTATCCCCTTATCCCATCCTCCCCACCCAGGAACCCCGAATACCATCGACCCTCCTCTTGCTTCTCTGCAGATGTGCCCCTACCTACTCCCCCATCCCACCTCCCCACCCTCGAATTCCTCCACATTCGGTGTGCAGCCTTCATGGGATCAAGGATCTCCTCTCCCACCTATGCTCAACAGGGCCATCCTCCCTTACATATATAGCTGGAACCATGGATCCTTCCCTACATGCTACCAGGCTGGTGGTTTAGACCCTGGGAGCTCTGGTTGGTTGGTATTGTTGCTCTCCTTGTGGGGCTGCAAACCCTTTCAGCTCCTACAGTCTTCATTCTAACTCCTCCATTGGGAATTCTGTGATCAGTTCAATGGTTAGCTGTGAGTATCGGCCTCTGAAAATGTCAAACACTGGCAGACCTCTAAGGACAAAGCTATATCAGGCTCCTGTCAGCATGCACTTCCTGACATCCACATCAGCATCTACCTTTGGTGATTACACATGGGATGGATACCCAGGTGGAATGGTCTCCAGATGGCCCCTTCTTCAGTTTCTGTCCCACAGTTTGTCTCCATATTTGCTCCCTTGAGTATTTTGTTACCCCTTCTAAGAAGGACTGAAGTGCCCCTACTTGGTCTTCCTTCTTCATTAGCTTCATGTGGTCTGTGATTTGAACCTTGGTTATTTCAAGCTTCTGGGCTAATATCCAATAATCAGTGAGTGAATACCATGTGTGTTCTTTTGTGATTGGCTTACCTCACTCAGGAAGATATTTTCTAGTTCCATTCATTTACCTACGAATTTCTTGAATTCCTTGTTTTAATAGCTGAATAATACTCCATTGTGTAAATGTACCACATTTTTTTGTATCCATTACTCAGGTGAAGGACATCTGGGTTCTTTCCATCTTCTGGCTATTATAAATAAGGCTGCTATGAACATAGTGGAGCATATGTCCTTGTTATATGTTAGAGCATCTTCTGGGTATATGTCCAGAAGTGGTATAGCTGGGTAATCGAGTAATGCTATGTCCAATTTTCTGAGGAACCACCAGACTGATTTCCAAAGTGGTTGCATCATCTTGCAATCCCACCTGCAATGGAGGAATGTTTCTCTTTCTCCACATCCTCACCACCATCTACCATCATCTGAGTTCTTGATCTTAGCCATTCTGACTGGTGTAAGGTGAAATCTCAGGGTTGTTTTGATTTGTATTTCCCTGATGACTAAGGATGGTGAACATTTCTTTAGGTACTTCTTGGCTACTCAAGATTCCTCAGTTGAAAATTCTTTGTTAAGCTCTATACCCCATTTTTTTTAATAGGGTTATTTGGTTGTCTGGAGTCTAATTTCTTGAGTTCTTTGTATATATTGGATATTAGCCCTCTATCAGATGTAGTATTGGTAAAGATCTTTTCCCAATTTGTTGCTTGTGATTTTGACCTATTGACAGTGTCCTTCACCATACAGAAACTTTGCAATTTATTTTTATTTTTTTAAAATGTTAATCAAAGGCTTTATATTTTGGTAATGCTCAATAACAAGATGCCTATACAATCATAAGTGAAACCCAATACCCAACCTAGATATACCAACGATCTTTGACTGGCAGAGACATGTGAACGTCAGCCTCCATGTTCCCCTCTCCCCTTTCTCTCTCTCTCTCTCTCTCTCTCTCTCTCTCTCTCTCTCTCTCTCTCTCTCCTCCTAGATCTCCTAGCTCCCTCCTCCTCTCCTTACTCCACTTCTTCCTCTCCTTACCCCTCCCACCATAGCTCCTCCTACATATCACCCTTCCTGTTAAGATAAAATATTTCTCTCAAAATACAATTAGAGCATAACTATACCAACTTGTATCAGTAAGGTACAAGATAGACCTTATGCAGTTCATCATTTTGTTGGCTAAACAGGACCTCTGTCATCTCTCCTAACTAAAAGACTTAGTTCTGAACCTGGCTTTTTTCTTGGCTTTAGAATGAATGTCAGCTGAAAATCATCCTCTCAAGTCTTTTCTCTTAAAGTAAATAGCCGGGATTGGCTATGAGACTGTAAGTCTTCAACCCTATCAGAAATTCAGAATGACTGAATTAACTGAAATTATGGGAAGCACAAAGCATAGCTTCTAAAACTTAGCCAATTTATAGAGACCACTGAACACCTGGACAGTCCCTATACTACAAAATGTTGGAGCATCCGATCTTCAGCCTTCTGGCCTAGGATCATCTAACAGACCTAGTGATGCAGAATTATTAAGGCCTGATTACTCTGTCTTGGCAGATATAATCAGTCTACTATTCTGCAAGTGTGTCCTTTTCAGGACACTAATTTGTCTGTAGATGAGAAGAGGCAATTCTTGCCTAGTGGCTGTCTCACCACAGCTGGAGTAACTCTAAAGATGCTCAAATTCTTCTTAGAATCCAAGACAGGAAGCTGTCAGGAACAGATAGGTCTCTAATAAAAATGAACCTTAATGCAGAAATGTATGTAGCATCAATTCTGTGGACTTCTGACATTTTGAAAACCAACTATCCATGTAAGGCAATCTGGACTGTTGTCTGTTAACTGCTCTCAGCTATTTCTAAATAAAATACAGAAAACACCAAGGCAGACCTATAAGAATTACACCAGACTTCGCACCAGAGACTATAAAAGCCAGAAGATCCTGGACTGACATCATACAGACCCTAAGAGAACATAAATGTCAGCCTAGGCTACTATACCCAGCAAAACTCTCAATTACCATAGATGGAGAAACCAAGATATTCTATGACAAAACCAAATTTACACAATATCTTTCCACAAACCTGGCATTACAAAGGATATTAGTGGGAAACTCCAATACAAAGAGGGAAATTATACCCTAGATAGAGCAAGAAAATAATCCTTTTCCAACAAATCCAAAAGAAGATAGCCACACAAAGATAATTTCACCTTTAATAACGAAAATAACAGGAACCAGCGATCACTGTTCCTTAATATCTCTTAACACCAATGGACTCAATTCCCCAATAAAAAGACATAGGCTAGCAGACTGGATACGTAAATAGAACCCATCATTTTGCTGCATATAGGAAACCCACCTCAGTGACAAAGACAGACACTGCCTTAGAGTAAAAGCCTGGAAAACAATTTTTCAAGCAAATGGTCCTAAGAAACAAGCTGGAGTAGCCATTTTAAAACCTCCAGCCCCAGAACACAAAGGGAACCACTCATGGCCAGACCTGTATAGGTAGTTGAGGGTGGCCTTGTCAGGCGTCAGTGGAAGTAGAGGGCCTTGGTATCTAATAGTTTGGATTCCCTACTGTTGGGGAAATTGAGAGCAGGTAGGCAAGAATGGGAGGATGGTAGGAGCATACCCTCATAGAAACTCCCAGAATTATATGGATTAGATACGATAGAGACAGGCCACCAGAAGACTAGATTCCAGAATTCAAACAAAAAAAAAATCTTGATACTAAAAGTTTTTTGAGAATTGTATATTACATAATACACAGCCTTGGTGTATCTACTCAACAAGCAAGCTGAGCAGACCTACTTGAACCTCTGATGTCCTGGAATCTCAGCTGAATGCAGTGAAGACACAGACTTCAGAGGCTTATCAATTTACTCTTCTCCCTGCCCCTCTTCTAATATCTCAATGCCCATAATCAGCTTGAAGAAGTTAATGAAGAGTTAAAGCCCCTATTCCCTGGGCTTAGGGACTGAGGTGGTTAATATTGGGCTGTCCTTCTAGGGAAAAGTAGTGGTTTTGTTGGAAAATGGAGGAACAGGTAGGGTTTATTGCATAGCTATAACCTATTGGTAGAAATATGTACAATTGTTTTTAAGCTGAAGCTATAATGTCTTAAATGGTACAACATTTACTTTGATTTCAAATTTAAGGTTTTCATTGGTATGAGTTTCTTATTGACATAGAAGTGAGATTAATATTGTTGCTCTCATAGGCATTGTGCCTATATAACACATTTAGGAATACAAGGCTTGGGCCCAGTCATTCTTTAACTTTTTTTAACTGATTTGAGATGGTTAGTCTGTGAGTTAAGGGTCTATAGCAAATTCATGGCTCTGAGTTTATTGTTAGGGTGTTTTCTCTATTTTATTTAGAAACTTTGGAATTTTATGAAATCTCATTTGTCAGTTCTTGACTTAGAGCATAAGCCATTGGTGTTCTCTTCAGGAACTTTTACCCTGTTCCCAAGTATTTGAGGTTCTTCCCCACCTTCTCTTCTATTAGTTTAAGTGTATCTGGTTTTATGTGGAGGTCCTTTATCCACTTAGACTTGAGCTTTGTACAAGGAGATAAGAATGGATCAATTTGCATTCTTCTACATGTTATCCTCCAGTTGAAACAGCACCATTTGTTGAAAATGCTGTCCTTTTTCCACTGGACAGTTTTAGCTCCTTTGTCAAAGATCAAGCAACCATATGTGTGTGGGTTAATTTCTGGGTCTTCAATTCTATTCCATTGATCTTCCTGCCTGTCTCTGTACCAATAACATGCAGTTTTTGTCACTATTGTACTACAGTTTGAGGTCAGGGATGGTGATTCCTCCAGAGGTTTTTTTATTGTTGAGAATAGTTTTCGCTATCCTGGGTTATTTGTTATTCCAAATGAATTTCAGAATTTCTCTTTCTAACTCTGTTAAGAATTGGGTTGAGATTTTAATGGGGATTGCATTGAATCTGTAAATTGCTTTTGGCAAGGTGGCCATTTTTACTATCATAATCCTGCCAATCCATGAGCATGGGATATCTTTCCTTCTTCTGAGATCTTCTTCAGTTTCTTTCTTCAGAGACTTGAAGTTCTTGTCATACAGGTCTTTTACTTACTTGGTTAGAATCACACTAAGGTATTTTATATTATTTGTGACTATTGTGAAGGGTGTCCTTTCCCTAATTTCTTTTTCAACCTGTTTATCTTTCATGTAGAAGAAGGCTATTGATTTGTTTGAGTTGATTTTATGACCAGCCACTTTGCTGAAATTGTTTATCAGGTTTAGGAGTTCTCTGGTGGAAGTTTTGGGGTCACTTAAGCATACTATCATATCATCTGCAAATAGTGATATTTTGACTTCTTTCTTTCCTATTTGTATCCCTTTGACTTCTTTTTGTTGTCTAATTGCTCTGGCTAGGATTTCCAGTACTATACAGAATAGGTATGGAGAGAGAGAGGGCAGCCTTATCTAGTCCCTGATCTTAATGGGATTGCTTCAAGTTTCTCTGCATCTAATTTGACACTGGCTACTGGTTTACTGTATATTGCTTTTACTATGTTTAGGTATGGACCTTGAATTCCTGATTTTTCCAAGACTTTTACCATGAAGAGATGTTGAATTTTGTCAAATGCTTTCTCAGCATCTAGTGAGATTATCATGTGGTTTTTTCCATTGAGTTTATTTATATAGTGGATTACGTTGGTGGATTTCCAAATATTGAACCGTTCCCTGCATTCCTGAGATAAAGTCTACTTGATCATGATGGATGATTGTTTTGATGTGTTCTTGGATTCCATTTGTTAGAATTTTATTGAGTATTTTTCATCGATATTCATAAGGGAGATTGGTCTGAAATTCTCTTTCTTTGTTGGGTCTTTGTGTGGTTTGGATATGAGTGTGATTGTAGTTTTATAGAACGAATCGTGAAGTGTTCCTTCTGTTTCTATTTTGTGGAATAGTTTGAAGAGAATCGATATTAGGTCTTCCTTGAATATCTGATAGATTTCTGCACTAAAACCATCTGGACCTGGGCATTTTTTCGTGGGAAGACTTTTAATGACTGCTCTGTTATTTCTTTAGGGATTATGGAACTGTTTATGTGGTTTATTTGCTCCTGATTTAACTTTGGTACCTGGTATCTGTCTAGAAAATTGTCCATTTCATCCAGGTTTTCCAGTTTTGTTGAGCCTTTGTAGTAGGATCTGATGATTTTTTTAAATTTCCTTAGTTTTTGTTGTTATGTCTCCCTTTTCAGTTCTGATTTTATTAATTTGGATATTGTCTCTGTGTCATCTGGTTAATCTGGGTAAGGGTTTATCTATCTTGCTAATTTTCTCAAAGAACCAGCTTCTGGTTTTGTTGATATTTTCTGTAGTTCTTTCTGTTTGTATTTGGTTGATTTCTGCCCTGAGTTTGATTATTTCCTGCTGTCTACTCCTCTTGGGTGTATTTGCTTCCTTTTGTTCTAGAGCTTTTAGGTGTGCTGTCAAGTTGTTAGTGTATGCACTCTCCAGTTTCTTTTTATAGGCACTTAGAACTATGAGTTTTCCTCTTAGCATTGCCTTGAGTCCCACATGTTTTGGTATGATTTGTCCTCATTTTCATTAAATTCTGAAAAGTCTTTAACTTTTTTCTTTATTTCTTCCTTGTCCAAGTCATCATTGAGTAGAACATTGTTCAATTTCCACATTCATGTGGGTTTTCCATTAGTTTTGTCATTATTAAAGACCAGCCTTATTCCGTGGTGATCTGATAGGATGCAAGGGATTATTTGAATCTTTTTGAATCTGTAGAGGCCTGTATTGTGACCAATTAAATGGTCTATTTTGGAGAAGGTTTCTTAAGGTGCTGAGAAAAAGATCTATTATTTTGTTTTAGGATGAAATGTTCTATAGATATCTATTAAATCCATTTGATTCATAACTTCTGTTAATTTCAATGTGTCTCTGTTTAGTTTCTGTTTTCATGATCGGTCGATTGCTGAGATTGGGGTGTTGAAATCCCCCACTGTTATTGAATGAAGTGTAATGTGTGTTTTGAGCTCTAGTAAAGTTTCTTTTATGAATGTGGTTGTCCTGGCATTTGGAGCATATATGTTTAGAATTGAGAGTTCATCTTGGTAGATTTTTTCATTGATGAGTATGAAATGTCCTTCCCTATCTGTTTTGATTACTTTTGGTTGAAAGTCCATTTTATTTGATATTAGAATGGCTACTCCAGCTTGTTTCTTGGGACTATTTGCTTGGAAAATTGTTTTCCATTCTTTTACTCTGAGGTAGTATCTGTCCTTGCCACAGAGGTGCATTTCCTGTATGCAGCAAAAGGCTGGGTCCTGTTTGTGTATCCAGTCTGATAGTCTGCATCTTTTTATTGGAGAATTCAGTCCGTTGACATTAAGAGATATTAAGAAAAATTGATTGTGTCTTCCTATTATTTTTGTAATTAGAGTTTGAATTATGTTTGTGTAGCTATCCTCTTTTGGGTTTGTTGGAAGATTACTTCCTTGAGTTTTCTAGGTTGTAGTTTCCCTCCTTGTGTTGACATTTTCCATCAATTATTCTTTGAAATGCTGGGTTTATGGGAAGATTTTGTGCAAACTTGGTTTTGTCATGGAATATCTTGGTTTCTCCATCTATAGTGATTGAGAGTTTTGCTGGGTATAGTAGTCTGGGCTGGCATTAGTGTTCTCTTCGGGTCTGCATGATGTCAGTCCAGGATCTTCTGGCTTTTATAGTCTCTGGTGAGAAGTCTGGTATAATTCTTATAGGTCTGCCTTTAAATGTTACTTGACCATTTTCCCTTACTGCTTTTAGTATTTTTTCTTTGTTTAGTCCATTTGATGTTTTGAATTTTATGTCGCAGGAGGTTTTTCTTTTCTGATCTAGTCTATTTGGCATTCTGTAGGCTTCTTGTATATTTATGGGCATCTTGTTCTTTAGGTTAGGGAAGTTTTCCTCTATAATTTTGTTGAAGATATTTACTGGCCCTTTAAGTTGGGAATCTTCATTCTCATCTATACCTATTATCCTTAGGTTTGGTCTTTTTATTGTGTCCTGGATTTCCTGAATGTTTTGGGTTAGGAGATTTTTGCATTTTCATTTTTCTTTGACAGTTGTGTCAATGTTTTCCATGGTATCTTCTGCACATGAGATTCTCTCTTCTATATCTTATATTCGTGTGGTGATGCTTGCGCCTGTAACTCTTGATCTCTTTCCTAGGTTTTCTATCTCCAGGACAGTCTCCCTTTGAGATTTCTTTTTTTTTGTTTCTATTTCCATTTTTACATCCTGGATTGTTTTGTTTAGTTCCTTCATTGTGTCTTCTTGTAGTTCTTTATGGGATTTTTGTGTTTCCTATTTAAAGGCTTCTAGCTGTTTACTTGTGCTCTCCTGTACGTCTTTAAAGGAGTTACTTATGTCCTTCTTAAAATCCTCTATCATCATCATGAGAAGTGATTTTAAATCTGAATCCTGCTTTTCCGGTGTGACTGGGTGTCTAGGGCTTGCTACTTTGGGAGAGCTGGGTTCTGTTTATGCCAAGTAACTTTGGTTTCTGTTGCTTATGTTCTTGCCCATGCCTTTCACCATCTGGTTAACTCTAGTGCTACCTGCACTCACTGTGTCTGACTGGAGTCTGTCTTTCCAGTTATCTTCTTTGTGTCAGAACTCCTTGGAGTTCAGATGTCTCTATGATCTTGTGATCCTAAGCTCCTGGGTGGAACAACTCCTGGGACTCAGGCTGCCTCTGGGATCATGAAATCCTGCTTCTCTGAGTGCAGTCATTACTCTAGGATGGCTCAGGATAAGGCATCTCCACAAGAGCAGACCAGCTAGGTGTCTGCTTCTCTGAGTGCAGTGGCTCCTCTAGGATGGCTCAGGATATAGTGTTTCCATAGGAGGAGACCAGCTAGGTGTCTGCCCCAGCGTAAAAGACCAGGCAGCGGCGGAAGTGAAGTGGTATTCCAGAGGGATGGGGTTTGGGTTGCTGATGTGTCCTGAGCAACCCTGGCTCCCAGTTGTAACTCTGGGGCATAGGAGTGGGAGGGGGTTCTTACCCGCTGTTCTGAGTGCAGTGGCTCCTCTAGGATGGCTCAGGATATGGTGTCTCCAAAGGAGCAGACCAGCTAGGTGTCTGCCCCAGCCAAAAGGGCATATGAAGTATGTATAGTAGATTTTTTTTTAACTCTGTTACAAAATAACTGATAAAGAACACAACCAGAATGGCCCCTACCCCTGATTCTGTTACCTACCTGTTCCTGTAACTGGTCTGGCCTTAGCAGAAGAGGATGAGCCTAACCCTACATCAACTTGAAGTGCCAGGGTAGAAGGATAACTAGGGATGCCCCACCATATTGAATAAGAAGAGGAAGGGGGATTGAGGGAAGGATTATGTGAGGTAGGACTGGGAGGGGAAGCAGTGATGTGGATGGGAAAGTGAATAAAAAATTAATTAATAAAAAAACAAGAATAATGAAAACAAGATGTAATGATAAGAAATATTTACTTTACCATACTGCTTAAGGGGATATATTCCTTAATGGTAGGGAATGTACAGCAAAAGTAGCCATAGATGGCTGCTCACATGTTCATAATTAAAAAGCAGAAAGTGATAACAATTATAGTTGTCTGTGTCACCTGAAGGAATGGTATTCTCACATTTTTAATTTTTCTTCACATTAAAATAATAGAAACAATAATTACCTTTGGTCTTTGTCCATGAAATATTACTTTTAAAATTTATTGGGAGAGAAGAGTTCCTCATGAGGAACCAAAGAAGTAACAATAATTTTAATACCTCCTATGTCTACTTACTGTATTTTCTTGTGTCACTATATTTTCATGACAACATTCTTAGATGGCATGTTAAAAATACACTTTCAAGACAGATATAATTTGAAAAATATTGAGTTAAGGATTAGTCTTCAGTTACTATGATTTGTGTGTTTCATCACATACTTTAATTTGGAAAATGATTGGTTTTTATGAAAGTTTTTGCATCTAAGTAAATGAATAAATATAAAAAGTGGGAATAAATACATTATATAAATAATATTTTATAAATTTTTAGATTTAATTTAAGCAAATGGGCATGTAATCCAAAATCTTTTAGCATTCCAGAAAAAAATGAAAAAAAAAAAAACAACTATATTTTCTTGAGTGACCTAATACTTTCTTCTTTAATGATAACTAACTAAACTTTTAGGACACCTGTGTGCATAATTATCATGCAAATACTTAAACTATACAAATCAAAGTTTTAGATGAGCTTTATACCACATAGAACTAGAAGCATGACAGGTCATAATTTTATTAATATAGCAAGCAAGTCTTTTTTTCAGAGCAGTAAAGAGATTTTAACATTATGTGGGCCATTTAAAAAAATCAAGAGATAATACTGCTTATATATGCTACAGAAGGAAGAAGGATATTTTAGTGGGTAACTGGATTATTTATGCAAGTTTCTGTTTTTTAAATAGAAAGAAATCCCAAGTCATAAATAATTAAGAAAGAATAAAATAAAAAATAAGATTCTAATTAAAAATTTGAATATTTTCAATGTTAAGTACTGCTGTTTTCAGTATTCTTTATTGTATGCATAATTTCCTTTTTGTATGTCCCTAAGAACATCAAGTAATATCAAGTAAAGTGTATTTATTGATCATATTCTATCCTTCTATGGAACTATTACAGTAGTTAAGAAAACCCAAAATTGATAAGGATATTTTTGACCCTTTCGTTAAACAACTGATAGTCATTATCAGTTCATTTCATATTGAAAATATGATTCAGTGTATGAGATATCTGTAAAGAAATGTAATGAGTTAAAATACATTATTACAGAAATTTCCAGGCCTGACACCACAACATGTGCAAGAAAGGTATGAGTAGAATCATTAACACCAAAACATGATTAATATGTTGTGATTATTGATCCTTTAGCTAGAGAGAACTAAACATACTTCACTCTTGAGCTTACTCTGCTTTAGTTGTGTCTCAATTGAGAAAAAGTTTTAACAATCATTATGTAATCATATTCTTATGTAATATATTTGAAATGTATTTTTAACATGTGATTAGTTTTCAACAGGAATTATCTATTATTGATATTGCAATTATTTTGAGGACTAGCACTTGAAAGTAGTTTTGAAGTTGTCATTGAATTTATACAAAATTTGCATTAGAGAAAACTAAAGGACAGGAAACTATGGTTCTCGAGTAGTTAAAAGTTGATATTTGTAAGCAATATCAAATAAGATAAATGGTTTTGCCATGATAACTTACTTTCACATAATATTTTAATTTACAGAATAATTTTAGTGTGGTAATTACATTGTTGTGTATTCAAAGTTTTTTTTTGAAGGAATAACTATCATCTATGGAAAACAGAGTAGTGGAAAAAACTACATTCCTATATGCATGAACAATGATAATTCAGCTAAGCATTGTTGTGTGTATACACTTATAATTTCAGTAGTAAAGAATCAGGCTGGAGCATTGGAGTCTTAGGCTAGCCTGGGCTCCATAGAAAGTCTCTTCCTCAAAATCAAATTAAATGAGTTTATGACAGTTTACTATGCTCTTTATGAAAAGTTATCTATAATTTCCTAAATGAATAACTGTGAAGTAGATAATTGAAATTAAAAGTTTTATTAAGAATGATATTTTAAAATTATTTTTTGATATTATAATACAATTACGTCATTTTTCCTTTCTGTTTCATCCCCTCAATGTCTCCCATGCACCCCTCTTTGATGTCCTTAAAATTTATGGCCTCTTTTTCATTAATTGTTGCTACATACATATACATACATGTATACGTAGATCCATATATATTCCTAAGTATATAACTATAACCATCTCAGTCTTGATAATGTTATTTGCATGTATGCTTTTAGGTATGACCACTTGATATTGGATAAACAATTATGCTTTTTCCTGAGGAAGAATACTTCTCTTACTGTCAGCATTCTGTAATTCCCTGCAGTTCTTTCTGAATGGTTGAGGCCTCCTTAGCTCTCCCTGATTCATGTTAATATGTTAGCATATCTCTTTGCATTGTTTCTGTTTAGCTTATGTTTACTCAGTCATGCTGGTTAGATTCTATCATTGCAGCTTTTGACATTACTAGGAGACACAATCTCCTAGCAAATATCCCAATTCCTTTGGTTTTTAAATTTTTTCAATTTCCCTTTGTGGAATGATCCCCAAGGCTTAGGTGTAGGAATTATGCTGTAGAAATGTCAGTTTGGACTCATTTGCACAACTCTGCATTTTGATTAGTTGTCGTTTCCTGTAATAGTCTCTGTCCATTGCAAAGATAAATTTTCTTGTTGAAGGGTCAGGACTACACTTACCTGTGTGTACAAGAACAAATATTAAGAGTATAGTTAGAGAATACTCTGGTTTAGTAAAGTGGTGATTGCAGGTTCTCCTCCAAGATCCATGACTTCACTAGCTCTGGGTAATTGCTTATATTTTCAACACTAGGCATTGTAGACTTGCTATTTTCTTTGGTTGTTTCTCTGAGGTGGAAAGCAAGTCCTTTTTACAAGGGCATTATGAACTTCAGACTTAGTGCCCAGAGGTCACTGAGCTGGAATGGACATGAAAGCCTACTTTCTGAGGCCTCTCTTTTATGTAGGAGACATAGCTATAGAAGCTTCTAGAGGAAAAGGCAAACAATAATCATACCCAACTATAATAGCCACAAACCATACCAACAAGCAGGATGGCACAATAACCTTAAGAGGTGTAGTAATTACCTAGACAGTAACTAACAACTCTCTATTTAGAATGCTGTTTTGATTAGCAATATATCTTTTAATTGAGTTGATATGTGAAGGATAATTGGCAGTAAGGAAAGTGAATAAAACCTGACCATTTGTGGCAGGAATTTCTAATTTCAAGAACCCATAAGAACAGAGACATATCCTTGGTTTTCATGGCAATATGTACACATTAGGAATTCAAAAATATTGTTGAGTAAATTGGTATTTGCTGTAAGGTCTATTAAATGATCTTACATAAGCTGAGCAAGAGAGTACTACTGAGAACAACGATAAAAGGAATGTGATTGAAAATGTATATGTTGAATAGGAAAAGAGATTGATAAGGTGGATGCAGCAGTCACAAGTTTTTAAAGTAGCTCAATACCTTGTATAGAGAAATGTGTTCCCAGTTTCTAAATTTTACTTTGCTAATCCTAGATCATTGAGTTGGAAAATGTATATTCTAGGTAGGTTCAGTATGGATGATTTTCTTACATTTGATTCTCTATTAGGAGAACATATGAAGGACATGAATCTTAAGTAGATTTTCTTCATGTCATATGTAGGAATCATATCCTGTACATAATCATTGTCTTATAGGGCTCCAGGAGCCTTATTATCACTAATTTTGCCTACCTTCCATGTGAGGAAATACTGATCAAGAGCCAGGTCTACTTAAATTGAAACCAGGGTTTCCTGAAATGTAGCCATCAACTACTTAACTCTTACTTGATCCACAGATACCCTAACAGTGTGGAGACCATGTGCGCCTTGCAGTTGGTGGCACTAAACAACAAAACAAGATACGTGAGAAAAACAAGATGTTTATCAGAGTGTGCTCAGCTGTTGTAGGCTGTTGAAAACAAGTCTTTTGTCATGGTATATGGCTCGAGATGGCTGCAAAGATGATAACCACTTTCAGCTAGGAGTCGGCTCCCAACACACAATCATTGTCCTTGTTCTATGTGGAAAGGGGTTGCTGACTTGAAAATAAAACAGATATCAAACATTTTCTCATGCCTGCTTTATATAATACAGCGGTTTTAAATAATATATCACTTTATTTAAAATCTATTTACATGGTAATTGGCACTGTATTATGTATGAAAGATCATTTTACTGAGTTTAAATCTCGTTTGAAATAGAGGCTTGACATATTTCATTATTTTAAAAAGCCTCTTAAATTACCTTTTGTGTATTTCAAAAATACAAGTAGCTATTTTTAGGAAAAGAAACAATAATGAACTTTAGCTGTTGCTAACCTGTTTCTTGATCTTTTGCTTTCTAGATCCAGTTGCATTTCTGAAATGCCATTCTGCTTCTGTAAAAACATGCAGGCACCAACAACAGATTTAAATACCATCTAAAAGGATGTTATTTTTTAAATCTATTTTGAATTTCTTCTGTGATAAAGCAGAATTTGAAAAGTCTTGCTTTCAACATTATATTATATCTAAAGAAAAATTATTGTTCTGATTAATTTCTCTAAATGTCACTAATCACAAAACTATGCTCTAATTTTGCTTGAAAAGGGACCACTGATGATTGTTCAATAGCTGAGAACCCTTGATTCCTAAAAGTTTCTATTCTCCTGTTTTCTAGCTTTGCTCCTCCGGAGTATAGGGCTATCCTGCATTCATATCTTGCTAACTTTAATGCTAGCTCTCTAGTGTTCTATGAAGGGAAATCTTACAAGTAGGACTAAGTTCCTACCCCAAAATTTCATGAGCATGATTAATAGTAAACAACAACAAGACAAACAGCATTCTGCTTGAAAAACTAATAATAGAACTCTGAGATGTATTTGCGGTAGAGTGGGTGAACTCAGCTCAGTCTTTAACAATATTTCTTTGATATATGAGGGTAACCAGATAGCCGTATTGCATCACAGAAGATGTAATATTTGAACCTCATTTTTATGTCTGAATTAACATTTTACATCATTTCATCTAGCTTCTGAATTATACAGCTGAATAACACAGATGAAGGTGATTCCTAATCCACGTCTCTTCCTCGTGTACTTTCTGAAACACAGTCTCATATGATTAACATTTTCAGTCGGATTCCCAAAACAAAATAGAGTGAAATTCAAAACACAGTAGAAAAGATGCGAATACAAAGATGATACTTGTAATTGTAATTTTAATATCTATAAAAATTGTGGTTTATTTTCATTGAAATTAAATTGTCAATTTTGCTGCAGTTAGAGTTATGGGAGTTAGGCAAATGTATCAATTAGATTGTATTTGTATGCAATTGGCAGAAACTAAGTTTAGAATTATTTAAAAATAAGCCTACAACAGAAATAAAAGACCTATATAAGGAAAGCTTAAAAACACCAAATTAAGAAATTGAAAATACTGGAAGATAGAAAGAATTCCCAATCTCATATTAGAGTTGTACAATTGCCATTATGAGAATAGCTCCTTTCTCTAAAGTGAGCTGTAGATTCAATTCAATGATATCTGTCACAGAACCAGTGAAATCTTTCCCAGAAGTAAAAATAAATAAATAAATAAATAAATAAATAAATAAATATTTTTTTGTGGAAAACAACTCAAATAACCAAAGCAATCCTGAACAAAAGGTATATTGCTGAAAGTAACATGATACTTGGTATTGAGTTATTTTACAGTGACACAGCAACAAAAATATCATAGCATTGGCAGTAAAACATATGAATCAATGGAATAGAAGAGGTCCCCAGAATTAAACTTCCACAGTTGAAAACAACTATTCTTGGCATAGATATCAAAACTAAAAATAAAACAGCTTCAAGAATTGGTACAGGAAAAGCTGGATATATTCATGATGCACAAAAATCAATTAAAGATACATCAAATATCTTAATGTAAGAATCATATATCTGAATATATCATTAGAAAAATAGGGTACACATTTCAACATATAGACTTAGACAAGGGCTTACTCAGGAAGTGAAACTAAGAACTGATAAGGGTAATTATAAGAAAAGTTTACAAGAAATTTAAAATGTTTAAGACAACAAAGGAAACAATTATTTGAGTGATAAGATAGCCTACAATATGTGAGAGAATGTTAGCAGGCTCTATCTTGAGAGAGGACTAGTGTAGAGAACACAGAAAGTACTCAAGATTACCTACCTACCTTCCTACCTTCTTTACTGTTCAACTAAGTAAATGCCAAGAAACCATACAACCAAAACAGTAAATGGACAGATGGGATAAATAGAAATCTCTCAAAATATGATGTTCAAATGGCCAATAAATACATAAAATAAATTGTTCAATATCTTTAGCTGTGAAAAATACAGGTTAAAATAATATTGAGATTATATCTCACTCCAGCAAGAATGAGTGTTATTAAGAAAACTAATGTCAATAAATGACAATGAGGGTATGAGTTAAAGGAACACTTATACACTGCTGGCAGACCTGTGGAAATGCAAACTTGTACAACTACTGTGGAAATCAGCGTAACCTGTAGGTATCACAAATACATATGCAAACACAATGTGCTACATGTAAAATAATGGGATTTTATTCAGCCATAAATTAATATATCAGTTTAGATAAATGTATGAAAATTGGACATCATCAAATTAGCAAAACAAGCCAAACTCAAAAATAAAAAAATATTTCATGTTTTATCTCATTTGTGAATTCTACACATTTTATACACATATACCATATATAATACACACATACACACACACATACACAAACACACATAAAATGTTCATGTATGTATTTATATCTATCATCTATCTATCTATCTATCTATCTATCTGTCTCTAGCCATCGATCTACCTATATACCTATCTTACATAAAGGTAGAAGAAAGGCTGGAGCAATATAGGGAATTGTTCTAGTGATTGGAAATAAGGGGAAGGGTAATTTTATCTGCAGTATCTAACGCATCAACACTCAGCAGAGCAGCATTCTTGAAATTCATAAGCTCCCTACATATCGTTAAAACATCCTGAGAGGTGTTAGAATTATACCAAATACACTGCACATGTCATAAATCTTCTTCCTACTATTAATGACTACGACTATAAATTGAAGAACTAACATGAATCCAATGGTATTTGGCATGTCATTCAAGATAGCTCCTTACCATTAAATTCTGAACTTCCAGTAATTTGAATAGGATAAAGAGCATCAATTCATTCTTCGAAATGTCTACCTCTGATATATTCAACCCATTAGTCACTTTTTTTTTTGCTAATTATTAACAAAAGTAGCTGTCTCAATTTCTTTTGTCACAGCAATTGCAGAAGCAGTGGTGCTAGCAATTAATGTAATTAAAGCTCTTACACCAGCAGCAATCAAGCCCACTACCCTCTTGCTACTGCTTAAAGCCTGACTTATTTGTTCCAGTACTTGGAGCTATTTTTAGAATACCAAGGATCTGTGATACTCAGGGCACTAAAACAAAAGCTGGTTGATAAAACTGATCAAGCTTCAAAAATGGCATATATAGCTTGATCATGCTAGCCACTTTCATCCTAGGAATACATTTATTCCTCTCCATTGTGTTAAAGCTTTTATTCAACAACATCAACATGTCGGCAGCTAAGTACATGGCTTGAACCTGAAAATGGAACCCCAGACAGAGTTATTTAATTAGCAGGCTGGCAAGTCACAGATGGGTAAGTTTCTGCACAGAGCCTTACCAACCAAAGGGATTGGGTAATGCATTTCCCATTATGGGTAAGGAAGGCATTCTTGTCAGAATGACCTAAGACAGACTCAGTCTTGTTAATGAAATAAAACAAGGGGAGAGGCAGAGAGCCTTTTGGGTTACTTGACAAGAATCTGACATGGGCCAAGGACAAGAAAGTAGGCTTCTTGGCAGCAATATGATATTGGCGAAGGACAAAAAAGTAGGCTTCAGGCAGGACTC
Organism: Grammomys surdaster; assembly: GCF_004785775.1. NCBI lineage: Eukaryota > Metazoa > Chordata > Mammalia > Rodentia > Muridae > Grammomys > Grammomys surdaster. Next base: position 483,855 of record NW_021620430.1, on the reverse strand, counting down.
TGACTTTAGGCTTGAACAAAGAGTAATTTCAGGTAGGAATCTAAATCTTAGGCTAGAACAAAGAAGTAATCTCAGACAGGAACTTAAATGTTAGGCTGGAACAAAGAAGTATTTTCAGAGAGAAATATAAAATTTAGGTTAGAACAAAGAAGTAGGGGTCAGACATGAAAATGACCTTGACCTGGGACAGGTCATCCTGATAAAGCCTTAGAAACAGTTATCATGGAATTGTTCGCATAATTGGATTTAGTGTCTTCCTTTTTCTTTGACTATTTATGTTTATTGTATTGCTTGTTCCTTGACTATTTGTTTTTATTGTATTAGACCCTCAACCTAAAACTGACCTTAATACATGCATGTAATCAAAATGGTATAAAATGATAAAGGAGGAGGGGGGATGGGATGGGGATTCTGGAAGGGGAAATGGGGAAAGGGGATGTCATTTGTACTGTAAATAAATAAAATATCCAAAAAAGGAAAGAAGGGGATGAACGTGATCATAGCATATAATATAATTGAAAGAAAGTTTTTGCATGTATTTATGAATATGTATCAACAAAAGCTGATCATTTAGTCTGGAATGTTATATATTCTTGTGTTTTTAATACATGGAAGGTGGAAAAGAGGAGTTCCGATTTCAAGAACAGGTTGAATCATATAGGATGGACTTGATAACCACTTGAAGTATTTAATAAGTCTGTCTGACAAAAGCTAAAATCTTAAAATGAAAAAAGAAAATAATAATTGTTTGGGAGCCACCTAGCTACAAATGCAAAAATTATTTGAATTTTGGACAGAAAATATTATAAGCTGTTCTCTGTGTCTCTGTCTCTCTCTCTGTCTCTGTCTGTCTGTCTCTCTCTCTCTCTCTCTCTCTCTCTTGGGTAATTTTTATAAACTTGACACAAAAATCATCATATTTTAGAAGAATCTTAACAGAGAAAACGCTATATAAGTTTGGCCTGTAATCAGTTCTACAGAGTAATTTTATTTATTAATATTTGATGTAAAAGCACTCCATATATTCTAGGTGGTGCCATTCCAGGGCAGGTGGAAAACATTGGTCTAAGAATGCTGGCTGAGAAAGCCATAAGATCAAACAGTATGTTGTATTCCTTCATGGCTTTTCCTTCAATTCCTGACCCCAGGTTACTGCCTTAAGATCCTTTCCTGATTTTTTTTTCAAGAAGGGCTGTGGTTAGAAAATGTAAACTAAATGAACCCTTTACTTCTCAAATTCCTTTTGATCATGTTTTATTACAGCAATAGAAAGCCTAACTAAGACATTCTTTTTCTCTTCATTTAGCGTTTAGCTCTGTTTTCTTTATTATGTCAAAGCAGCTTCCAGAAGCTGTTGGGTTAATGTGATGTGGGTTCCGTACTCATATCTGATGAGAGAGACAAAGAGAATGAGAAAGAGAATGGAAAGCGAGTGAGGCTTTCCATAGGTTTTCGTTAAAAGTGACATACTTTCTCTCAAGTAATACCTTGGGCAAGATTGTTTTTATGGGTCACTGGAAAATACTAGTTTGAATTAACTCACATATACATATCAAAATTTAAATTGTCTTGGGTATTTGCATCCTGGTGTGAAGTTCATACTTCAGCAGGTAAGTAATTCTAACTACATGAGTTGAATTTATGTTTTCTAATCAAATTGGGCAACATCTATTCCTTTGCCAGTAAATTTGATTCAGATATTAGACTGTCATACTATTCTAGAGATGAAGGTATTGGTTGATTATTCAGAAAAAATAGAATCTATGGTTATTGTTTTGAAGAAATTAAATAAAATCTGAAGCCTAGAAATGAATGAGGAAGATTTTACCTTTCAGCATCTGAAACTCACTGTGTGACCCAAAAGCAAGCTATTGTTTGGGCACAGTGGATCAGATGAAATATACATTGCTGAGTGATTACTTGGGAAAATATGTGATAACTAGGCATTAACACAGGTTTTTTTGTTGCCTACAAATTAAAGAATTTAATGTTGGTTTCATCAAGAATACACTCATAGAGCTATATACGAAAACAAACAGTTGAAGAAAATAAATGAAACTATTCAAGATCTGAAAATGTAAATAGAAGCAATAAAGAAACATGAATTGAGGGACTCTGGAAATGAAAAATCTAGGTAACCGAACAGGGACTACAAATATAAGCATCAGCAACAGAATACAAGAGAGGGAAGAGTGGGTTTCAGGCATAGAAGTAGAAGATATGATAGAAGAAATAGATACATTGGTCAAGGAAAGTGATAAATCAAAAAAAATTCCTGACACAAATACCCAGGAAATCTAGGACACTTTGTAAAACAAAACAAAACAAAGCAAAACAAAACAAAACAAAAGAATGATAGGAATAAGAAAAGGAGAAGAATCCCAGCTCAAAAGCTCAGAAAATATTTTGAACAAAATCCTAAAAGAAAAATTTCCTAATCTAAAGAAGGTGATGCCCAAAAAGAGTCAAGAATCATAAATACAACAAATAGATTCGGCCAGAAAGGAAAATTCTACTGCCACACAGTAATGAAAACACTAAGGATACATAACACATAAAGAATATTAAAAGCTACAAGTGTCCAAGTAATATATAAAGGCAGACCTTTTATTATTACACCTGATTGCTCAACAGAGACTCTAAAAGCCAGAAGACCCTGAAAAGATGTCTTTCAGTCTCTACAAGACCACACATGTCAGCCCAGATTAACCATCATAGATAGAGAAAACAAAATATTCCTTGAAAAGTCAAATTTTAACAATATCTATCTACAACTTTAGCCCAACAGAAGGTAAAATCAAAAGCAAGGATGCTAACCACATCCACAAAATTGGAGGAAATAACCTCACACGAGCAAAACTGAAAGAATGGAAACACACACACACACACACACACACACACACACACACACACACACACA
>NW_021620430.1:303806-480925 GCF_004785775.1 Grammomys surdaster | reverse complement strand
ACACACACACACACACACACACACACACACACACACACACACACACACAGAGACAGAGACAGAGAGAGACAGAGAGAGACACAGAGACACAGAGAGACACAGAGACACAGAGAGACAGAATAGTTTAAAAAATATTTTCTCTGTGTATATATTATGGATGTTAGCTTGATGTTTTTGTATTAGGCATAACAGTGGGAACAGGTAAATCTCTAACTGACTTTTCTCTTTTGCCTGCTTTTGGAATTCTTTTCTCCCAATTTTGTTGCCTTTTGCAGCCTTAATATAAAAATTTCTGCCTTTTCTTGTATCTTGTTTTGTCATGTTTGCTTGTTGCTTCTTGGAGACCTGTTCTTTTCTGAAGAGGAAATAAATAACCAATGTATGATCTGAGGGAGAGCAGAAGTGAGGATGAAATTAGGAGGAATGGAGAGAAAGGGAACTGTGCTTGGGATGTATTATATGAGAGAAGAATCCATGTTCAATAAAAAGAGAAATAAATCATTTTTTAAAAGAAAAATAAGATATTTTTTCATTAAAAATTTTTGATTAAATTTATTTACTTTACATCCTGATTGTCACTTCCCCTCCCTTCTCTTCTCTCAACCCCACCACGTCTCCCCTCTTATCATCTCCTATTGAGGCTAGAGGAGGCCCTAGCTAAGACTCATAGCAACTATGCAATACTTCAAGTGGAAGGGCAGGGACACCCACCCATCCTTAAAATCTTCAACCCACTATTGTTCTGCCTAAAAGATGTCCACGGATAAAGATGGAACAAACATTGAGAGAATGGCCAAACAATCATTAGTCCAGCTTGAGACCCATGCCATGAGTGGGAGCACACCCTGACACTGTTAATGATGTTCTGTTATATTTGCAGAGAGGAGCCTAGCACAACTGTCATCTGAGAGACTTTACCCAGCAACTGATGGAAACAGGTGCAGACACTCAACAGTCAAATATTAGGCAGAGCTTGAGGAATCCTGTGGAACAATGGGAGGAAGGATTGAAGGAAACTGATGTATCAAGGACATAACAAGAAAGTCTATAGAATCAACCGACTTGAGCCCATAGTGCTCATAGAGACTGAACCTCCAACTATAGAACCTGCATGAGACTGACCTAGAATCTCTGCACATAAGTTACACTTGTGCAGCTCCAACTTCATTTGGGACTTATAATAGTGTGAGCAAGGACTTACCCTCATTCTGTTTCCTATCTTTGGATCCCATTATCTTAACCTTTTAATTTCTCTTCATGTTCACTATTGTGTTGACTTTATCTTAGTTTTGTCTACATGGAAGTAACATAGAATTATAAAAACATAGAATTGTCATTTACTTCCCTCTTCTGTTATTACAATTTTGAGTCTATTTTATATTGGGTTCTGTCTTTGCTACTAATATCAATTCCATCATATAAATTAGTAAATATTTTATTATCTAATTTACTGATTAGAAATAGCATTCTGGAGCTTGAAGTTAATAAGCATTGGAACTGACATTCACGACAGCTAGGATTTTGTCTATTTCTGGACTATTTTTTGTTTTACATTGCTAAGAGAAGTATCTAGTATATAGTAGCCATTCAGTACATTTTGTTGGATGCAATTGAATTGAGTCACAGGTAATATAGTTTAGTAGAGAAAATAAAGAGAAAAGTGTTGAGATTGTCATCAATAAAATCTGGAAAAATTCCTAGTAGTGCCATAGACTTGTCTTATGACTCCAAATAAATTATTTAAATTTAATCTTTTTGATTCTTATCTTTACTCAGTTGATTAACATGGAAATCTCTTGCATGTAGCATGATGTTGATATACGGACTAAATAATGTCATATATATGAAGTGTCTGCTAAGCATTTACATTAAATTGAAGCCAGATTTCTTCATAATAATGGCCATTTTCATCACATATAAGATATTTTTCTCATATTTAATAGGCTCATATGTATTTATTCTAATCTGGCAAGATATACCCATGTATACAATAGTGGCATAGATGCTATGGAGGTAGCTAACTACTTTCAACCTGGATTTAAGACCTGCCCCAGAGGAAGAAATTCATGGCTAGAACTTAATTTATCTAGCTGAGAACCTGTGGCTTGGGAGAGTATCATGAGAATTTCCTAATAATACCATAGACTTTTTCTAACTATAAATAAATTATTTGATCTTTTTGATCAGTTACTTAGTATAACATAGACATTAAGGGAGAACATACTGATTTATTTTGGTAAATGGACATAGTATCAAACTGCCTTTTAAATAATTTTCTCTATACTCACATATTTAGACAGTTCTTAGTCTTCAACAGAGATATTGTATTTTTGTAACTAACAGCTGTTAATACAGTGACTCAAAACTAGTCAAAGCACATAGAATACATGTAAATGGAACAGTCTAACACACAGAAACCACTGCTTAGAGAACATCATGGTAAAAGGAGCAAAAAGGTGGTAAGAGGCAAATTCTGCTAAGAGTTCTGTGAAAAAAGCTTCAAGACAGGCCAAAGGCATTTCACTCATGAACTGAGAATACCTATTGTTGTATACAAAAGACCTACACAAGATCATGTAATTCACTATTCCAGAATGAATGAGGAAGGGGCTCATGAGCTCCCATTCTATTTTTGTTATTTTTTCTTTGATATTTTCTTTATTTACATTTTGAATGTTATCCCCTTTTCTGGATTTCCCCACAGAAACCTCCTATTCCCTCCCCCTCCCACTGCTTCTATGAGGGTATTCTTCTACTCACCCACCCATTCACCCACACCCTGCCCTGGCATTCCCCTACACTGGGACATTGAGCCTTCCTAAGTGAAGATCTACTAATAGTTGATGGCTACTTGGAGAAAAGGGAAAGAGAATTAATTTTATTAAGAGGTAGGTTTCCTTGTAAGTTGATCATGCTCCAGTTCACAGCCTCATACCCACATACACACTGGTAAATAAATAGTTAATGGACAAGCAAATTGGTGAGGAACATGGGTGCTTTCAGGAGGAACTAGAAGGGTAAGGGATGGGTAAATATGATACATTTATAAATATATGTAGAAATTTCATAGTAATTATACAAACTAATGTGTGTACACACACACACACACAAACACACACACACATATATGTATATATGTCATATTGAAAAAAAATGCTCACACTCACCTGTACTATGATGGAATCATTGTATTTATAAAATTACTAGAACTAACAATATATAGTTCCTTATAACAAAAAGCCATGGATTTAATTTTGTGTTGACCAACAAAAATTAAAATTAAAATTAAAATCAAACACACACTCGCGTGCATGCACACACAAACACACACACACACACACACACACACACACGCCCCAAGAAAACCCATAGATTTACCTTTTTGTGGCCAAGGTGTGTGGGTTGCCCTTATTTACTTGATATAACTGATAATTTTTCATTAAGAAAACTGATTTTCTCTTTGATGGAAGGTATCAATTACAAATAGCTGTTTGTTTATGAATAAGACTTGGTGTATGTACTTCTTCTCAGTAGGAGGATTTTGTCTATGTGAACTTTCGTAGATCTTTTGTAGAATTTTGGTCGACTTTCTGTAAAACTTTTGTATCACATTGTTCCAGTTTCTATGAGTTCATATATGCACCAGTTCTGTTGTATCTGAAAGATGCTGTCTTTGGAGTTATCCACGACCTCTAGCTCTTACAATCATTCCACCTCCTTTTGAAGGGAGAAGTGTGATAAAGATATCCAAATTAGGGCTAGGTGCTCCAAAGTCTCTTAGAAGCAATAAAATGATATTATGGACTCTCTCTGTATCTATAATCTGACTTTGACATAGTGTTAAACCTAAATAAATGCAAATGAGGCTTTGTAATAGCTGTGCTAATCATATCCATGTGCTATAATGAAATGCATAGCTCAGAGCATTCCAAATTAGTTTGTTCATAATATTCTGTTTTTATTTTTATTTTTATTTTTATTTGAGGGGTTGGAGCTTTCTTTTCTGAATTAATTCATAATTTTTATTCCTGGGTTAAAATCCTACACTCAGTGGATAAAGAAGAAGGGTGATGGCATGGTCTATAAAATTTTTAAACTGTGGCTTTTTATAGATCAGTAGATTGAAGCAGAAAGAGGCAAAATGACTTACTTACCTGAGATAAAACAATGACTCAGGTTCTCAGCAGGAATAGAACATGAGCTCTGGATTTAAGACTGTTCAATTTTGAAACAATAAATTACTCCTTTCCTTGTACTTTCTTTAGTAATGTAAAATATACATTGACACTTGAGTTAGATTTTTTTTTTATTTTCCTCCTCTTCTGTGTGCATTTCACTGCATAATTACCATATAATGCTTGCTATTCAAGACTGTACTAATCTTTTCTTCTTAGAGCTGTTACTTTTCAAAATTTTCTTCCACATGTAAGTTTTGCTAAACTTTGATTATTGTACTTTTGCTTCCTTTGCAGTCATATTCTCTTACACATAAAGGAAAACAAATATGAACTACAAATACATTAGTAAAGTTTCTAATCTCAGTGATCTGTTCGGCATATAATGAAAGAAGTCTTTCATAATATTATTGTTAGTTGATAATACACTGGGCCAACCAAGTGTTTCCATATAGGTGTACAATATAAGGTTAATGATGCTAATACAATATCCATTTTGAAGCACATGGGTGATGAAGTAATTTGAAAATTGCTTTTATTTAAGAAATACATTCATGGGGACAAAGGGAAGTGAAGCCGGAGCTGTGAGCACCTTCTCGGCCAGCGGTATCTCAGATTCATTCTTAAGGAACTGAGAACTTAATCTTCCAAAATGTCAAAAAGACCATCTTATGCCCCACCTCCCACCCCAGCTCCTGCAACACAAATGCCCAGCACACCAGGGTTTGTGGGATACAATCCATACAGTCATCTCGCCTACAACAACTACAGGCTGGGAGGGAACCCAGGCACCAACAGCCGGGTCACGGTGTCCTCTGGCATTACGATTCCAAAGCCTCCAAAGCCACCAGATAAGCCGCTAATGCCCTACATGAGATACAGCAGAAAGGTCTGGGACCAAGTAAAGGCTTCCAACCCTGACCTAAAGTTGTGGGAGATTGGCAAGATTATTGGTGGCATGTGGCAAGATCTCACTGATGAAGAGAAGCAAGAATATTTAAACGAATACGAAGCAGAAAAGATCGAGTACAATGAGTCCATGAAGGCCTATCATAATTCCCCTGAGTATCTTGCATTTATTAATGCAAAAAGACGTGCGGAAGCTGCATTAGAGGAAGAAAGTCGACAGAGACAGTCTCGAATGGAGAAGGGAGAGCCTTACATGAGCATTCAGCCTACAGAGGATCCAGATGATTATGATGATGGCTTTTCAATGTAACATACAGCCACTGCCCGTTTCCAGAGAAACCACCGCCTCATCAGTGAGATCCTCAGTGAGAGTGTGGTACCTGATGTGCGGTCGGTTGTCACAGCAGCTAGAATGCAGGTCCTCAAGCGACAAGTCCAGTCTTTAATGGTTCATCAGCGGAAACTAGAAGCTGAACTCCTTCAGATAGAGGAACGACACCAGGAAAAGAAGAGGAAATTCCTGGAAAGCACAGACTCCTTTAACAATGATCTTAAAAGGTTATGTGGTCTGAAGGTGGAAGTAGACATGGAGAAGATTGCAGCTGAGATCGCACAGGCAGAGGAGCAGGCCCGCAAAAGGCAGGGGGAGAGGGAGGAGGAGGACGCAGAGCAGGCTGAGCACAGTCAGAGCAGTATCGCCCCCAAGGAAGAGCAAGTGGCGAGCAAAGCGGAGAAGAAGGATGAGGAGAACATCCCGATGGAGACAGAGGAGGCAAACCTTGAAGACATGGCGAGAGCCAGCAGAATGGTGAAGAAGGCACGTCTACTCCTGAGGACAAGGAGAGTGGGCAGGAGGGGGTTGACAGCATGGAGGTAGAAGGGACCAGTGACAGTAACACCGGCTCAGAGAGCAACAGCGCCACAGTGGAGGAGCCTCCCACAGACCAGAAGACGAGAAGAAGGAGTAAATGTTGTCTTGTTTTATGTGACCTAAAACTTTTTTAAATGAAAAAAAAATGGGCTTTTTGGTTAAAAAAAAAAGAAATACATTCATATGGTGATAGCTACATAATTTTTTTATTGAATTTTGGTAAATCCAGTCATAACCTTGGAAAATATTATTTAGATACAATGCTAATAAAGATCACGATATTACCAGAAGAAAGTATACTCGAATAAATTATTTATGAACTAGCTTCTTTTTCATACTAGGGTTTTCTCTAGAATTATAGTATTTACAGTCTATATTTTTGTACCTACATTAAGAAACCTCAATATTGATATTGTCAAAGTGCTAATACATCAAAATTCCAAACTTTTTGTAAAAAATCAAAGCACTTTTAAATAACTTTTATTAGTATTATCTATTCTCCAGAAACTCAGAACTCAATTATAAAAGCATATAATTCTGATGTCCACTTTGAATGATAGAATTTAAATTATATTAATAATTTTGTTAACAGTTAATGGTCTGTTGAATTTTTGACACTTAAAATTTTTGAAATTTTGCAGTTATTTTACATTTACATAGAATTAAATACACTGTAGAATTGCCATATAATTGAATACATTATACAATTATAGTTATTTTAATTCCTTCCCCTTTCAGATTTGTTATATCTCATATCTAATTTTATACATAATTGCTTCTATTTTTTCTTGTTCCAATTTGTAAGATATAAAATATATTTTTAAAAACTTCTTTAGCTTGGAGTTTCTGTATTATTAAATTTTAATCATTTCTTCAACAAAATATTAGACATTATATTTTTATCTATAATAATTTGACTTTCCAATTTCTTCTAATCTTTTTGAATTTCTCATTGGTTCTTACATTGCTCATCTCTCTTTTTCACTCTTCTCTCCTTTTTTCTCTTTTCTCTCTTCCCTATCTTTCTCTCCTACATCTTCATTCCCTCCTCGCTCCTCTTATTTCCCTCCTATTATTTTCTTTAATCCTATGATATTGGGGATTAAAACCAAAAATGTTATAGTGTTCAACACTGTAACACTTTTAAGTGGGAACATATGATCAAGTACAATTTCAGTATACAGATAGAATTTAGCTCAACTTTCCTTTCTATTAAAATTAAAATCCACATATATATATATATATATATATATATATATATATATATATATATATATATGTCATCTTTTGACTTAATTTGAATTTTATTGGGTCACAAGGAATGAATATTTAATACTATACATAAACTCCTTTTCTAGATATTTATAGGCTTTCTCTCACCATTCACTCACCATTGTGTCTTTTTCTTCACATAAGAATTTTACTTTGTTACTTTATGGGACATGGATGGCATAATTTTCCCTCCTCCAACATCTTCCAGATCCTTTATATCCAGCTTTATATTTTGTTTCTGTCTCTGCCTCTATTTATCTTTGTGTGAAAGATAGATAGATGATAGATAGATAGATAGATAGATAGATAGATAGATAGATAGATAGTCTGTGAGTCCTAAAAATGAAAGCAACATAAAAACAAAAATTAACATCAAAATAAACTAAAAGATAAGAAAACTATACTTACAAAAAGGAGGAAGAGGAGGAAAACCAACAAGACAAATAAAAACAAAACTAAAAGCACATGAAAAGCCATGGATTTGGTTTTCTGTTGACCAAAACAAATCAAAATAAAAATTATACACACAAAAAACATGGATTTGAAATTTATCTTTTGGTGTCTAGGTTATCTCACTCACGATCATTAACTAGTTCTACTAATTTACTTGAAAACTTCACAGTTAATTGTTCTTCTTGAAAGACAAATCATATTTCATTATGTATCTCATATGACATCAGATTTTGTAAATGATTGTGAGCCGTCATGTGGTTGCTGGCAACTGAACTCAGGCCACCTGGAAAAGCAGCCAGTGATAAGCCATGTCTCCAGCCCAGAAGAAGTATTTCTTATTCCCTGCATACTCACTAGCCAGAGTAGTCACTTGTTTTATTAATCTTAGCCATTTTAACTGGCTATGTGGTTTTAATTTCAATTTCCCTGTAGGCTTAGATATTTCAAAACCTACTTTAATAAAAGTTCTTGAACACTTCAACCTCCTTTCTAGCACACCACTCACCAGAGGTAGTGGAAAAGAAAGATTAGTAGGAAAAGGGGGTTGTGGACTTATTTAGAAATAGTTATTTGGGGTTATTATAATCTTTTTTTTTGGTCACCAGTGCAGTCCACTGGCACACCAACAGGAATCAACAGTGGTAGTCCAGTCTACTTAGCAATTGCTAGTTACCAATTTGTCCCAGAAATTAACTCACATACTTATGGACACTTGATCTTTGATAAAGAAGCCAAAAATATATACAATGGACAAAATAAAGCATCTTGAATAAATGGTGCTGGTTTTACTGGCAAACTGTATGTAGAAAAATGAAAATAGATACAAAATTATCACCCTACAGAAAGCTCAAGGCTAAGTGGATCAAGGACCTCAACATACAACCAGATAATCATATATAAGATAAAGTAGGAAAGAGCTTAGAACTCATTGGCACATGGAGAGATTTCCTAAACAGAACTTAAATGGCTCAGGCTCTAAGATTACAACTGATAAATGTGATCACATGAAACTGAAAAGCCTCTATAAGGCAAAAGGCACAGTCAATATGCTTCGTTATTCTAAGACATGTCCCTTGTATCCTTGTATCCTCAGTTTTTCCATGATGTCTATCATTAAGGGAATGCTCCATTTTTTCTGCATCTAATGAAATGATCAAGTTTTGTTTTTGTTTTATGTTTGTTTGGCTAGTTTGGTTTTTATCTATCTCTCATTTATTTCTTTTATGGATTCATGTATGTTGAAGCATCTCCACATCTCTGAGATAAATTTGATCCTGTACATTAATCTTTTTGATGTGATTTTGAATTTAGTTTGTGAGCATTTTATTGGGAATGTTTACATCTCTGTTTATAAGGGGATTAGCCTGTGATTTTCTTATTTGGTTGTATCATTGTGTGGTTTTAGTACCACAGTAATATTTGCTTAGTAAAAGTATTAGATAGTTTTCTTACAGTTTCCATTTTACAGAATAATTTATAGATTGTTGACAATAGTTCTTTAACTGTCTGGTAGAATTCTGCACTGAATATGTCTAGCCTTAGGATTTTATATATATACAAATATAGATATATATATATATATATATATATAAAACATATTCACCCTTTTCTTTAGATTTTCTATTTTGGTAGAATACATTATTAACATTATATTTTTACTGATTCTTTGGTAATACATCATGTATCTATATCACACTCATTCTGAGTCCTTCCATGCTTTCCTCCATTACCCTTGTTATCTCCCCACTAAAATAAAAAGAGGAAAAGAAATAAAATACAAATTAAAAACATTAAGTCCAAATTTTGTTATCTAAATACTTACATGAACAAACTCTCAGTGGCCTGAGACCTTCCCCTCCTGCATTCTGGCCAGAAACCATCAGATATGGAGTCATAATTTTAACATCTTTATCATACCTTTTAAGAGTTCTTTTGGATTGCTTCCTTTATAGGTTGCTACATTTTTTGGAGCATTGGAGTTGGTTTGTGGGTAGGGGTTGGCACAGCAGCATTCCATATCCCTTTTTGTCAGCTATATATGTGCAATCATGGATATCATTGCAAAAGTGTCTTCCTTGCTCTTTATAGTCAGTGGGATCATAGCTCATGGGCTTCTACATAGTTTCTGGCACAAACCACAACATAGCTCACAACTACAATAGGACAATTGACCCAGACGTGTCTTCAAAGGCAGTGCAGACCATTGATATCACAATGGGTTCAGGTGGCATCATAGGCAATTCACCAATATGGTTCCCAGTTTCAGCATGGTCCAAAGATAATAATAACACAGCTTTAGGAGGCAGATCATACTATGAACTTCCTTTTGGCCCTTGGGAGCAATATGGGTCATAGAGGTCACCACAGACCCCAGCTGCAGTAGATGTTGGACACAGACATGGCTTTCAGCCATACCACAGATCTAAACATCACCATGGCCTCAGGTGGCAGCTCATGACCTCATGATTCTCTGAAATTCCTTCGTGTCTGCTGTAATTTTCAACTCTGACTTTATTAACTGGATCTTCTTCCTCTGTCTTTTGGTGAATTTGCCAATAGCTTTGTCAATCTTGTTGATTTTCTCAAAGAACCAATTTTTCATTTAACTTATTCTTAGTAGTTTTCTGTTTGTATTTCACTGATTTCAGGAATAAGTTTAAATATTTCTTCCTGTCTATACTTTGGGATAATATTTCTTCTTGAAGTGCTTTCAAGTATATTGCTATCTGATTAATGTAAGAGTTCAACATTTTTTTTTAAAAGTTTATTTAGGCACTTAATCCTATGAATTTGTCTTTTAGAAATACCTCCATTTTATATCATAATTTTCCGTATGCTGCTTTCATTTTTATTTAAATTCTAAAATGTCTTTGTTTTTTTTTTGTTTTTGTTTTCTGCCTTGACACAATTTTCATTCAGTAGTGAGCTGTTAAATTTACATGAGTTTGTATACTTTGTCCTGATTGTATTATAGTTGATATCCAGCTATTATCCATGGTATGCAGTACATTATTTCAATTTGCTTATATATGTTTAAACTTATTTATGCACTAATATGTATTCAGTGTTGGAGACAGTTCTACAGGCTGTTCAGAATAAAGTATATTCTTTAACATTTGGGTGGGTAGAATTTTCTGTAGATCTCTATTAAGTATTGTTTATTTGTGAAGCTATTTAATCCCAGAATTTTTCTATTTAGAATTTCATCTGAAAGATCAGTCTATTGTCAATGGCAAAGTATTGACGTTACCCACAATTACTATAATAGAGTCAATATATAATTTTTAGCTATAGTAAGATTTTTGTTCTACTTTGAATATGGGTTTTCTTGTGTTTGGTGTATATAAATATTTAGACTTTTAGTATTCTTTCAGTCGATTTTTCTTTCAATGAATGTGTAGTGTTGTTCCCTATCTCTTATGAGTAGTTTTGGCTTGAAGCGTGTTTGTCAGATATTAAAACAGCTACTTTTTAATCCACTTGCTTCTTGGTTTTATTTTCTTGAAATACTATTTTCCACTCCTTATCTCTAAGTCTCTAAAATGATATATATCCTTGATGGTGAGTAAATTTTTGGAAGATGCAGAAAGGTGAATCATATTTTCTCAGCCAATGTATTAATCTGTCTTTCTTTAATGGGAAATAGAAACCATGAAGAGTTTTAAGGTGCTTTCCCCCAATTCAACCATAGGGGCCCTGGCTTCCATCCATTGGTTGGGTAATAGTGTCTGTACGTGACTCTTATAGCTGCTTGTTGGGATTCTTGGAGGCAGTCATGCTAGACTCCTGTCATGCATGTCATTTAGTGTCTAAGTTACCTCACTGAGGATGTCCTTGTTCATCATGTCCTTGTTCTTAATAACTGAGTAGTATTCAGTTGTGTAAATAAGGTTACCGGCGATCTCTCAGAAACTGAGCCACCAATCAGGCAGCATACACCAGCTAATATGAAGCCCCCAACACATATACAAGCAGAGGACAGCCTGGTCTGGCAGGTTTAGAAGATATGCCTAACTCTCAAGAGACATGAGGCCCTAGGGAGTAGGGAGGTCTGGTGGGGTTGGGATGAAGGGGTGGGGACATCCTCTTGGAGACGGGGTGGGGTGGGGGAGGAAGTATGGGATGGGAAGAAGTCAGGGGGCTGACCAGGAGAGAGATGCTATTCTTAACCTAGAACTGACCTTAATACATACAATAATTAAAATGGTATAAAAGCAAAAAAGAGGAGGGGGTTTGAGATAGGGGTTTCAAGGGAGGGGAAATGGGGAAAGGGGATGATATCTGAAATGTATATAAATAAAGTATCCAATAAAAAAGGATTAAAGAATTTTTAAAAATGTTTTAAGCTGCAATAGTTATTAATTTCTGTTATTTTGTTTTTGTGTGGTTTCCCTATGACCTGTTTTGACTAACTGTTCTAGTATTATTTACTTCCTGCATACTCTTTGATATATTTAACCCTTTCAGACTGGAGTGTTTTTTTTTTTAATGCTCTTTGTAGAGCTGCTTTTGTGGACAGAATTTGGTTACATTTGTTTTTATTGTAAAATATTGTTCTCTCTTTGTTGATTGTGATAGTTTTTATAGAATATAGTAGTATGGCCTGGCATCTGTTTTTGTTGTTGTTTGTTTTGTTTTTTAAAATAGTGGTTCTCAACTATTCTAATGTCTTCACCCTTAAATACAATTCTTCATTGTTGTGGCGATGCCAACCATAAAATTATTTTCATTGTATTTCATAACTGCAGTTTTGCTACTGTTATGAATTGTAATATAAGTAACTGTGTTTTCTGGTGGTTTTAGGGTTGTTTGACCTCCAAAGGGAACACCACCCATAGTTTGCAAATTAGTTTAGAGGTTTATAGAAGGTCCTTGTAGGCCTTTTTGCATTTCAGAATATCTTCTGAAAAGTGAGATACTGTTATATTAGTTCTACCTTTATCTATGACCTTCTTTTTCCATTGAAAAACCTTTCTTTGTTCTGTACATCTACTCTTTTAATTATTATATGTCATGAACGTTTTCTTTTCTGGTACTATTTGGTGTTCTACATACATTTTGTGCCATGATAGGAATCTCTTCCTTTAGATTGGGAAATTTTTCTTCTTTTGACTTATTTTCCAAACATTTTCTATTCCTCTAACCTGGGTTTCTTCTTCCTCTATTCCTGTCATTTTTTAGGTTTGATCTTTTCAGACAGATGTCCTGGATGCTTTACTCATGGATTTTTTTTTATGTTGTTGTTGTTGTTAGATTTAACATTTTCATTATTTCATTCAGCTGTTCGCACTTTCATGGTCTTCATTGGAAATTTATATATATCCTCTTTAAGGTTTTTTAATATATTCATAGCTTCTATTTTGAAGTCTTTGTTTTCATTTTTCACCTAAATCACTTTTTGTAGGGACATATTATAGTAGAGTTCCTGGTTTCTGGATTAGGCATATTGTATTTTGTGGTTTTGTGTTGGTATCTACACATGTGAATTTATGAGGTCTGAAGTGTTTTGAGTGTGTGTATTTGTGTGTGTGTTCGTGTAGATTGTAGCCCCTATGTTGGCTGTGTATTCTGATCTTTGATTGCTGTTTCTCATATTGACTTCTAGCAACGTATGGCTGCTGTAAGATTCCTGAGTCTCCAACATGTATTGTGGGTGTGGGCCCACAATAGAGAGCTTTTCTACACATAGACAGGAGTCAGAAAGGAATTAAGTTGGGACAGAAGGAAAGGCTGAAAGGATGAAGTGGAAGTACTAGTGTTACTCTGGTTTTGCACCAAGAGGTTGAGTCTCAAGGCGTATAAGTGATCATAAGAAGAGGCTCAAATAGGCAGGCTGGAGCAGGACTAAGGGTAAGTCTGGAAAGATCAGAAAGTAGAACAGAAATGAGAATGAAGGTTCCCAACCTGAGGTCCAGCCTAGTGTGGTAGCTGTAATTCCTGGAAAAGAGAGGTTCTGTGGGTTCATATTTGGAGACATTAAGGACCTTGGATAAATTAGAAACCTTTATATAACCTAATGTATTAAACCTGCCATGTTTCTCTTTCCATAACGCCAATTGTGAGATACAGATGGTTAATAATTCAGTATATATTGTTGAAGGAAAATTCAGTAAAAGTATAACATATAGACAATTTATTATTGTTGTTGCTTTTGTAAGCAGAGAAGTAAGCTAAATAATAAATGTAGAGTCTCCTATGACAATAGTAACTCAATTTTGATCAAAATCTCTTACTTTATTTTCTACTGTTTTAAAGAGACATCATTACCAAGTCGACTTATAAAAGGAAGCATTTAATTTGGAGGCTTGTTAACAGATTGAGAGTGTGAGTCCATGATCGTCACAACAGGGAGCATGGCAGCAGTTAGGTAGGCAGACATGATGCTGGGATAATAGCTGAGAGTGTACATCCTTGAGGCAATAACCACAAATCAGAGAAGGATAACTTAGAATGTTATGTACATTTGAAACCTCAAAGCCCACACCAGTTACATACATCCTCCAACAATGCCAGAATTATAGCAAGGATATATACCTTGTAATTTTTCCCAAAAAGTCCCACAAACTGTTGATCTAGTGTTCAAGTATATGAAGCTCTGAGGGCTGTTTTCATTTAAACCATCATAAACACCTAGCCAACTGTGAAAGTATAGTCTATCTAGCAAACATTTATTTGGGTTGTGTTTCTTTTTTGTAGTTTAAATAGCTTTATTAATGCAATAAATTAACTTTGTACATTTTTATATTAAAAAAAAAACTATTGAGGGACTTCAGAATGCTGTAGGCCTCATTAGAACTTGTTCTCCAAAAACCTGCTTGAAAAAGGCAACGTATTCTTCACAGTGTTCTCCTGGTGCGAAGTTAGGGTTCCCTCACAAATGCTGATTTCACTGTTCAAAGAATCAGAATATGGTATAGAAGAACATGACATCATCAGTCTGCTTAGCAGCATCTAAAATTTTGTGAGCAGAAATATTGTCGTGGCCACCAATACCCGGGATGAACATTAGGGCAGCCAACTCCTAGTGTTTAGACAGAATAACTTATACTATCTCAACATTTGCTGTTGAAAGTCTCTTCAACATGTCCAGAGATAGTTGGTGGGCAGGAGGTTAAAAGCTTTCTAGGGACAGCAGCAAGCAAGCTGAAGACTTGGAGTTGCTGAACATTTGATACTTCAGAAATTGGTGGAACATGTAAAAGAGGTTTTGCTGGACAATGTTTTTAGGACAAGTTCATATAAGTAATGATGCACTGGAATCTGAAACTGGTGCAGAGAACAAATATATTCCATCAGCACAGCTATCACAAACTTGTGTGGCATCTCCTTGTTTTCCATGAATGGCAGCAACACTTGTATGTGCACATCAGACTGGTCCACCACTGCTGGGCCCACACCAGTCTTTTGAGAGGTGGGTTGCTCCAGCTTTGCAATGCTTCTACTGCCATTTTGTAGCATCCACATACTTCTTATACTCATGGTTGAGTTTATCAAACATGGTGGCTATCACAGGCAGTGAGGCTCTACCTGAATCACTCAATATCTGTGAACAGACAGTCAGAACGACCACCTTGCACTCCTTCCTCCGGAGGAGAAAGTCCATCAATATTCGTTTATCTGGCAAGAGATTCACTATGGCTGAAGTTTCACCTGAAGGTTTCAGAGGTAACCTTGATTTGCACTGATAATGATGTCTGGTTGAAAGATGATCGATCCCCGAAGAGGAATAGAGTTTATAGGGGATGGGACACTGGCTGGTCATGGTAGCAGGACCTGCCAAGAGGATCTGGTATAGTTGAATTGATTGGGTTGGAAGGTAACTTTGCCATCAGACTCTCCCAGTAACCTGATGTCAAATATTACTGATGTCTCTGTATCCTGATGGTGGACAATGACAATCACCAGTTTGTCCACTACATTTAGAGCAAACTTTCCCATCCTATTTAACTTCAGTATGTGCATCTTTTTACATGCAACCTCTCATGGGAGATGGTACAACCCTAGTTCCACTCCCATTCTATTGGAGGTCTGAGAATGATGCCTCAGGAAGAGGATGTAATGCTGCCCATATATGGTCACCATCTCAATGTCTTGTTCTGAAATGCTAAGTTTAGTTGACTTTGGTGCAGCTGATAACTAAATCTCAAACTTGGGAAGCTTCAACATGGTGCCAGCTCTAAAATAAAAAGGTTGCAGAACATTCTTAAGGACTGTGGTAGGCAACAGGATCACAGTGTTCTCTGAATAGTACATGTGTCATTTCACATAGATGTTGGCTCTTCAGGAATTTGAGACTTCGTTTCTCAGGCAACACCTGATAAAATTCGATGCCTTGATCTGTTATGAAGACGATTTCGGTAGAACTGGTCCAGCAGAATCCTAGTATGTTGGCATTCTTGGTCTTGCACTCTTGTGTACAGTACAACTGAAAGTTTTCTGGAATGAAATTACAGAAGTCCAAGGTCTTCGAAGTCCTCTAGACAGCCAGTATCTTATTGTCTAAAGAAAACTTAATGAACTTCACTTCTCTTCTGTCGTCCATACTAAAAGAGATGGAATTCTTATCATCTTTAATGACCTTTAATGACCACTCCTGTAGCACCACCAGACCAAACACCCGACCTGCTTGTTGGCCTCATCAAAGTACACGCAGTTAAATCGGGCTCCCCTTCTCTAATTGCACCGGCCAGACATTTGCACGGCTCCGGGTAGTAGTCCTCACTGCACATGACTGGGACCTTGTTGTGTTTCTTTTATTTTTTTTTTCTCCTAAGAAAATGACTTCTGAGAAAATTTAGCCATACTATATTTTGAAAGTATAATTTAAAACCCTTATTTTCATTAAAGTGAGTGTCCTATCTAGTACTTACTTGTTCATAATAACTTTATTCAATAATTTGTTTTTAGAGTCAAAGTTCTTAATGGTATCTGATATAATACAGTGATTGTTCTAACAATTTATTTACTGAAATAATCAACAGTGTACTTCCTACATGATTTTTATATAGTTCATGGACAATAGAAGAGGTGTTTGCTTAGAAATTGTTTAAAGCATGATTGTGAACATGTTCCTCTTCAAGACCTATGAGAAATAAATTTCTGATGTTAGAAAGCCACCTAGTGTATAATTTATTCAAGTATCAGAATGGACTCAGAAGTATGGAAAACACATAATTATTTCAGTATCATAATTTTTAAATTGAGTTCCTTGGTACTTTGTTGGAGTGATATTGTTATAGTTTTTATTTTTACAATATGTAGATATAATAAAGTTCTCATGGAGATGGTACTAAATTAAATATCTACAATTTTTGTTATTGATGAGGGAGAATGGATGATGACTTTGGAAACAGGTTTGTCTTATAGAGTCTTGCTATCTTATCTACTCATTTATGAGGCTTGCTATAGATCAGCATTCTGATTTTTAATCTACAGTATTAATTCTTTATCTATTATCTGTAGTTGTTGAGTGAACATAGATGTAGAAGTTGAAGGCTAACTTGTTAGACTGTCTTTCTACACTGATGGTTTCCGGGATTGAACTCTGGCCCTCAGGCTTGGCAGTACCTACTTGGCCTTACCTACTTAGTTGTGATGCTGGCCCAACATTTTGACATTTTAATATTGACCTTCAGACATGCACTTTCTAAAGAGAAGGTGAACGAAGTAGTTGGTTATTACTACCATTTAAATAAAGTACCTATCTTTCAACAAATTTTTGGTGATTCTCTTTTATAAGCTCTTTTAAAGAACTTTTCATAGTTATTGATGGTAAACAAACAAATAGTAATTATGATTTTTAGAATCAAGTGAGTGCTTTACTAGTTTGCAAATATTTTTGCTATAATTTAAATTTTCATAATACTTTTCAAAATCTAGTAATTTATTTGCAACTCTTAAAGAGTAATTTTTGAGACTTAGATGTATAAGTTCTCACTGAAAACAGTCTTGTTAATAGTTTGGATCTATGTTTCTTGTGTTTTTGTTTGTTTGTTTTGTTTCTCTTGTCCAGAAATTTAATGTATTCTACAGAAACCTCCTCATTTTCCTTGATGTGTTTTTTTTTTTTTGGAACATAAGATTGATATTTGTGTTGCAGCATATGAAGAGTAACAAGATTCTGAATTTTAGGTACATTGTTTTTCTGAGCTTCTTATCTTCTTTGTTTAAAGGCTTTCTGACAACATATTTGTGAATGTAATCTACTTGATAGAATGATTTTTGGGGAGGGATCCTAAATTATGAGGTACATTTGTATCCACAGTTCTGAAGTAGTCTTCTCTAGCCACCCCCTGTCTTATTAAACAATGATGAGATTGAGAACTCTAAAATTGGTACTTACAAAGCATCCATAAGACATGACTTACACTTCCTACCTCCAGGTCTTTTTGGTCTATAACATGAATGTCCCTTACTCAACATTTGGCACACTCTTTCATAAGTTGACTATGTAGGAGACTCAATGAGAAAGTGTTAATATTAATGTTTAAGGGTATTTTTTCTTTTCAATACTATGATCAAACCAATAATTCATTTAAAATTATTCTAAAATGCCTCTACCCAAAATAGAATTTAGAAGAGTTTTGGGAAATTTAATAACCCTGTGTGTGTGTGTGTGTATGTGTGTGTGTGTATCTCTCTCCTTCCAATTGGCATCAGTGAAATATAGCAAAATTTGTTTACCTTCAATAACTATGAAAAGTTCTTAAAAAGAGCTTATACATAATAGAATCACCAAAAATTGTGGAAAGATAGGTAAATTATTTTTCAAGACCCATAAGAAATAAGTAATTTTAAGGTAAGTCAGCATTCTTTTTAAGGAGTTGACATTTCTTGGGATGAAATTCAATATGCAATATGATTCAAACTTTGTGTGTTACTCTCTTAGCAGAAATTACTGGAGCGCTGGGAATCTAGGAAAACAATATTGGATCAGAAAACACATGCATCAATTTATTTCTTCTTAGAATTTTCTTAGGCAGCTATTGTGATTTAAATAAATGAGCATCTGAAACTACTCCTCTATTCAACATTATTAGACAAAAAATGAATGGAGAAAAGCAGAGATTCATTAGTCTCAAAGCTGAGCTATGTTGACAATTTATAAGCCCAGTTTTAGACGTATTAGCATCATAACAAAGAAATTTTATTTTGTTTCATTTCACTTTTTCAAGTTCAATAGAAATATAGAATGATGTTTTTGAATGGGCCAATGGGATTTTTACAAGATAATAAAAGATGCATTTGTCTTGAAATTCCCAGATGATTATTTTTAGAAACACGCTAACTAAATTGTAGAATATGATGAAAACTCATTTATGAAATGTGAGGCCCCTTCAGCATGACTGATTCTCTATTCATTTGAGAGCTTTTTACTTGCCTTATGCTGATTTTATCCTTTCTTAAGAAAAGAAAATACAGTTTCTGAACATGAATTTCTAGTAATTAAGATACATTTTTATATTATTTTAGGAGATTTATAATAATATGATATTTGTTTTAAAATTGTAAAGAAGAGAATGAATTCATCTCACATTATTAGCTACAAATTTTATCCTACTAAAAAAATTCCTGTTGATGACATGTAACTGAAATTTATTTTGGAATGATATCTTGTTTTAAAACATTCAAATTATTTTATTGTGAAATGATAGAGTAAGATTTTTAAAAAAGAATTTTTCCTGTAGAGAGAAAATACTATTTTTTTTTCTTCTAAGTTCTCCAAAGTTTGTCTTAGAAACAAAAGCCCAGGTTTGTTGCCACCCTAACAGCTATTAATGTCAGAATATTCACTGACTTCTCCCATATTTATTTTTGAAAATGATGAACAAAATGTTCTCAACTTATATGATATCCACTTATTTAAAAATATTTGAGGAACACATACTCTATACCATGTTCTTTATTCTATGTAAACTGTGCTGAGGATAATGCAAGATCTCTATTTTCATTTATCTTAAATTTATTCAGGTGCTGGTTTTTAGTAGTAGGTGTAGTTTGGGAAGATGAAAAATAAAAACATGAAAATTTAAATAAAATATTGTGTTTTTTTCTGGCCTAAGTGGAAGACGATGCACCTTGTCCTGCATAGATTTGATATGTCATAGTTGGGGGATACCCAGGGGATTCCTATACCTTCTTAGAGGAAAAGGGAAGGGGGATAGGGGGTGAGACCATGTGAAGGGAGAAATGAGAGGGAGGACAGGGATCAGGATGTAAAGTGAATAAATAAATAGAAATAAAAAGAATGAATCAAGTAGAAGGTTGTGGCATAGGATTTGAAGAATAAAATGGTTATTATAACTGTATAACTTGCTGCATACAATATAAACAGATAATCATAATATTAGTTACATTTGTTGTGTATTTGTGTATCAAGTACTTCTTGGCTTACCCTTTCCTTTAATTAGAAAAATTCAACAAATTTATGTGTGATATTATTGCTATCTTACTTTACATTTACAGAAATTGTGATTCAGATTATTTACCTAGTTCTTCCATGATAAATAAGAAAGGAAAAATTCAGGACCAGTGTAATGACAGAGGGCCAAGTTCAGTTCCTACAACCTACATTGGATGGCTCACAATTGCCAGTATATAACCCCAGGTGTAGGTGATCCACTGGACTCTGTGGGCACTTGCCCTCACATGCACATACCCATCCACTTCACAACACACAAAATTAAAACACAAATAAATGCTAAAAAAAAAAGATTTGAATATGCAGTTTGATTAGGTGTTGAGTTGGGGAGATAGCACGTTCATGAAGCACATGACCATGTTTCATATGTGAGTGGGGTGTGTGTGTGTGTGTGTGTGTGCAGGTATACATTTGTTTTCAGATGCTTCTGAACATATGCATATGGAGGCCAAAAGTAGGGTTGGAGTCATTACTAAGATTCTATCTATGATTTGTTAAGAAAGATATTCTCATTGGCCTGGAATTTGCACATAAGCTAGTTTGGCAGTCCAGAGAATTCCAGGCATCTGCCTCTTGAACACTGGCATTACAGATGCTCATAATGCTTGATGTGTTTTAGTTTGTTTGTTTTGAGATAGGGTCTTATTATGTGGTACTGGTTGTCTGGGAGTCCTCTATGTAGATGAGACTGGTCTTAAACTTAGAGATAAATATGCTTCTGCTTCCCAAGTGCTGAATTAATGGTACATACAACTACTCTTCTCAGCTTTGATTTTTTATTTTAATGTGGGTTCTAAAGATCTAGTTCAGGCATTGATGCTGCTAGGCAAGTAATTTATGACTGAGCTATTTCCCCAAACTAACACCACAGTTTTCATGGAAATAAAATTTGCTTGCATAGAAAATGTATGAAGCACTAGGCATAGTAAACAGCCCAATAGAAGGAGATTGAGCAGAAAATGTAAAGTCCTTAAGCAAGAAATGTTATGATATATTTGTTGAACTGAGAGACCAAATTTTAGGAGTTTAGACTCTATTTTAGAAAACCTGATCTAAATTTAAACTCAAGTAAACTATCAGGACAGTACCTAGCTTCAGTTTCCAGGATACTCTCCAACAAAAATCTGACCCTAGTTCTAGCTTCTAAGCTACCCCCAACAAGACCTGCATCTCCAGGTTATTCTCCCACAACAACTCCAGCATTTAGCACCAGTTTCCAGGTTACCCCCCCAAAAAAAAAATTCTGTACCTCCCAGTTACAAGCCCAGCTCCTCCAGGTTACAAGCCCACCACTTGCTTAACAACTGACAATTAGGAAGAAATCAGAAGTTATGTTTATAGATTGGCACCCAGCACTAGACAATTATGCTAAAGGCCACAGTAGCACCTCAATTAGATGTTTGCCAGGCTAGAAATATTCAATCCTCACTTGCCACTTTCTATAAAACCGTGTACTGATAAGTGTTCAGTGCCTTTTCAGCCTGGGGATCAGCAGTGAATTAAGACCACTCAAAAAAAGACTGTTGTGACTGGAACAGATAGATCCAGGACCTATCTGGTCTTTTGTAGTTCAGGAAAGTTTTGCCACAACATTTTAGTGCATTAGTAGGGAACTACAAGGCCTCCAGGACCTGACCTGGACGGTGTCAATATCAGTAACATCTGTCTAAGTCTGTGAATCAGTCTGAAGGTTTCATATGTGTGTTTGTAGCACTACAATTAACTTCCTATTTCCTGTCTGTTCATAAGCTAAATCTGTGTTAAGAGATTCCTCTCTATCCTTATGATAAATCTGTCCATAAATCTGTGTGTGGTGCAGCAGTTTGGTTATGCACATAGGAGGTTTGGGTACCAAGCATCTGTGCAGCACCATGATCTATGCCATTCTTTGTAAATTCTGAGTGGTGCCACATCTGTAATTCTGTTCTAGAAAAAGACCTTGAATCTGAATCAGTGACTAGGAAGCAGTTTAGACAGATGTGTCAGGGGACTGTTGCTACAAGTGGCCAAGAGACCTCCTCACTCCTGACGTGGAGTGGGTTTAGCCTTGGAGAGCCAAAGGGACCTCACCAATCTGATTACTTTGATCTCTTTCTGACGAGGAGGAAGGGATGAGTTTCATTTCTTGTGTGAGCACCACCTTCTGGTTGTTTCTTGTTTCTGCCTGATAGACAGGAAAAGTTGCACAACTGTTTTTTGTGTGTTACCTGACAGAGGGGAAGGGATGAGTTTCTTTCTTTGTGTGCATGTATGTGTGTGGGTGTGGGTGTGTCATTTTCTGGTTGTTTCTTTTTTCTGCCCGATAGAAAGGAAAGGTCAAATTTGTGCTTTTCTGTGTTACACTTTGTTTCTTATTATGAAGTGACTTTGATAGACATATTAACATGGGACAGGCACCTTCGATCCCATTAGAATTGCTCACAACCATTTTAAGGATGTTAAACTAGAGGAGGGAATCTCTTGGTCAATATTATGAAAAATATTCTACAGACAAAATGGCCCACTTTCAACAGCAGCTGGCCCTCAGAATGATCCTTTGACCTGAGATTTGTCCAAGGGATAGAGAAAGTAATTTTCAACCCAAAATTTGGCCACCCAGACCAAATACCAGTTGGTGAGTTTGGAGAGACCACTTAGAGGACCTGCCCTCTTGGCTTAAACCTTTTCTCACCAGACAATAGACAGAATTTCTTGCCTTGGCTATCAAAAAGCCCAACGACACAAAGAAAGAGATACTGGACCATCCATAATATCTTTCTACCCATACCTTATTCAAACCTACAGGCAGGATAGCAACCTCTGTAGGAAGCTCTGCCATGGGCAGCCCCATTGTAGGTGGGGGAGGGAGACCTGTTGCAGAGGCACAAATCTGATGGGGGCTGCCTATTCAGTCAGATTTTTGACTGCTCTTGCATGAAGCTTGGACAGTCAATGACCAAGGAAACCAACCGTATCACTAGTGGCCCTTTATGACTTTTATTGTCAACATTTTCAGGTTACCTTCACCACAGAAAGAAGGGAGACAATCCAGTCAGAGGCCAGGAAGCTGGTTCCTGGTCCCAAAGGGAGCCCCCCAATAACCAAGCAGCTATTGATGCTTACTTTCCCTTGACTCACCCAGACTGGGACTTTTGCACCATTGAATGTAAGAAGAGGCTCTTGGTTTACTGTCAGGCTCTCCTGGCAGGTATCAAAGCAGCTGAAAGACAGCCCACTAATCTGGCCAAAGTGTAGGACATTAGGCAGAGAGAGAGGTTAGAAGAAAAAAATCTTAGGGACTTGGTGGTAATGATAGTGGCTAAAGAGAAGAAGATGAGAGGACAGAGGCAATAAACTCACCACCTGGCAAAGATCTAGTTGGCAGTCACAGTCAAACTAGAAGACCATAGGAGACAACTAAACCAGATGGCTTCTGAATAAAGAGGTAAGGGGCAGCCCTAAGGATTGAGAATGCCCTCACTTAAGAAAGAACCAATGTGATTATTGTAAGTAGGAGAGCCACTGGGCCAGGGAATGCCCCAAGAAGAAGAAGACGTCTATCCAAACCCTGGCCTTAGAAGATAAAGAATGGGGCTCAGGTTCAGATCCCCTCTCCAAGCCCAGGTTAATTGTAAAAGTGGAGGGAAAACTCACCACCTTCCTTGTAAATAATTAATAGTGCTCAACATTCTGTCTTGCAGAAACCAGAAGATGAATTCTCTTCAACAGTTTATAAATAACTTCCCAGTGGCAGCAGGAAAAACATGTCTAAAAGAGACCCAGGACCTCTTGGAGGCCCTAAAAATCTTGAACTTCTAAGAAGGCCCTACTCTGCCAACTACAAATGAACTCTGTAGATCTGTGGGATGCATATTCAGTCTCTGGACCCTAGTGCCAGCCAATGGCCTACCTGTCAAAGAAATTACATCCAGTTGCCAGAAGCTCCCCCTCCTGTTTACACATCATTGCAGCAACAGTCTCCTGGTTAAGGATAATGCCAGAATTACTCATTACAAGTCTCACCTCTTAAATATCCCCAGGATAACTTTCAGGTTCCAGCTGCCCTCTAGCCCAACTACCCTGCTGCCTGACACAGAACTTGATAGATCCTGCTTTACTGCTCAGATATTTTGGCCCATATCCATGGGACCAGAGAAGATCTTCAGGATATCCCAATGATGGATGCAGAAGTAACATGGTTCACCAATGAAAACAGCATCATTCAGGATGTACAGAAGTATGCTGAGGAAGTGGTGGTCTCAAACACAGATGGAGCCACTCCTGGCAGGGATGTCAGCCCAGAAAGCTGAACCGGTAGCTCTGACCAAAGTGTGAGAACTGAGAAAAGACAAGAGACACAGATAGCCAGTGTGCTTTTGCTATTGCTCATGTCAATTGGGCTATCACAAAGAGGAAGTCCTCTCCTTACTGAGGACTCTATGTGGTCCTACACTGCATAGGACACCAGAAAAGAAAGGACCCAATCTCAGAGGACAGCAAGGCATATACAATAGGCCTGTGGGTGGCCCTAGAAATTGTGCTTCTTATGCTCTTGTTTGCCCTAGGCCCAAGAGACACCACACTCCCTAACCAGCCTATAGAAAATGTGATCTTGGCCAGAAGCCAACCCATATCTCAGTGTCATAAGGAATTATGGAGGACAGCAAATTGCAAACTAATCACACCAAGAAAAATGAACTGAAAGAGATCCATGATTCTTCATACATGGATGCCCTGAGAATATTGAACTTAGTCTGCCATTCTTACATCAGAATTAGAGATGCCAATTTGAAAAATGTTGAAATTGTTAAGAACTGTAAGGCCTGTCAATTGACCAATGCATTTGCCAGTGAGAAGAACTTTGATACTCGATATCTGGACACCTAACTAGGAGTCTATTAGGAAACAAGACTTCACAGAGGTAAAACCAGTAAAATTCAGATATAGATATTTATTGGTGTTTATAGATACCTTTTCAAGGTGGACTGAGACCTTCCCAACTAAGCATGAGGACTGCTCAGACAGTAGCAAGGAAACTACTAGAAGAAATTCTTCCATTGTATGATTTTACTATATTTATAGGGTCAGAAAATGGACATACATTTGTGTACCAGTTAAATCAGGGATTAGCTAATATTTTGGGGGTAGAATGAAAACTTCATTGTGCTTATAGTTTCCAGAGTTCAGGGCACGTAGAAGGGATAAATAGAACCCTAAAACAAGTAAATTAAACAATGAATGTGGAATATTTATGAAAAAGAACCAGAAGGAAGGCTATTGGCATAGCCAAGGAATTAAACCAATGCATTTTATATGAGAAGAGTGATATGAAATGGGGTAGGAGTATTATTTAAGGCTCAGTTTTGATTAGGAAGTTGACTATGACCAACAGGTTGTTTACTGATGATTGAAGAAAAAACACACATCAAATTCCATTTGAAACACATCTCTTGGGAATTAATTCCTAATACTGCCAATCATTTAATTATGTGGGGAAAATTCCTGGCTGGTGATAAAAATTTAGACTCATTAGAATTTAATTGATATTTAAAGTTACAATACAGAATATTTTCTAAGGCAGAATTCTTCAATCTTCACTGTATGTGTGAATCACCTAGGAAACACTGTGTTTTGATAGTATCTCCTTCTAAGAAATATGAGATATTACTCTTTGTTCTATCTACTAAAATTAGAATTTCTGGAGGAATGTTTTTTCTGTATCCATAATTTCAGAGAGCTCTCCATATGATTTGAAAAAGCAGCCAGGCTTGAGAATCAGTCGTGAGTAAAAAGAGCAAAACTAGGACTATCCTATGAAATGGTCCATCATATGGATGTAGAAAGGGAATGAATCTAACATAGGAGGGTGAAAAGCAAACACTGAAACATACCATTGAGTAGTATTTGGAGAGGTATTTTAGGAAGGCTTGACCTATTCCAAGAATGGACCAAAATGAAAGGATACAAAGCTGTTGAATAAGATCAGGCACATAACAGACATGTTATGTTATGTTATGTTTATTCAACATAAAGTGACATGTTGAATGTTAGAAACCTTTAAAAGCAAAATTTTGATGGGGTTTTGACAAAGTAGAGATATTTAAAACAATGCATTTGAAAAAAATAGTATGAGAAAGAGCAGGGTAAAGGAAGGTCACAGATATATATATAAAGATGTTTGTTTTTATTTATAAAAGGAAATCACCAATGATATCTTTTGTTGTTGCTGTTGTTGAAGGTATGAACCAAAAGTGAAAAATTACCCTTGAAAAGGCACAAAGGGTTGCCACTGAGTTCTCAATTTGAGATGACATGGACTGTAAATGGTGAAGGATTGTGGTTATTGGGTATTATGGAAAATAGGAATTGACTAATGCCTTTCTGAGTACTTCACTTTGTTTCTTTCATTTTCTCTCTCCCTTCTTTTTTCCTCTTCCTTATTACATGAAGTAGGAGACAGTCTCTTCAGTAGATAATGAGTAAAATGTGAAAGCTGAAAATGTTTGAAGCTTTAGTGTACTTTCTTGAATGGAATTTAAAGTGGGAATGGTCAGCAAAGTCACACAGGTTTTATTTTCTAAAGAAACTTACAGTGATTTAAGGAAACTCAGCCAGTGGAATGTGATTGAAAGAGTACAAGAAATTCTGGGCATATTTTTGTTTTCTTTTGTTTTGTTTTGTGTTATATTGTGGTTTTGATTGGTTGGTTGGTTTTGGTTTTGTATTTTCATACTGGACTACAGAAGATAAGATAAATAAGACAAGGAGTCTGGATGAAATTTTCCTTTATTTTTTTAATGCTTTTTGAAGCAGTAATTATATTTTGTTCTGGTCAGAATATAAAACATTAATCTAAACAAAAAATGTTAAATAAAGGAAAGTTTTCATTCTTTGGAATGGAGCTTGCATCCATGATTCTGAGAAAGCAATTTTAGCTCCTGAAGAAGCTGAAGTCTTAAGGTCTAGAGAGGTCAGAGCAAAGACAGACATAGGGTCAATAACTCCAGACTAAATGCTAGAGGCACTCTAGCCTGCCATGATCACATTATTTACCATTTTCCCAATAACTTTCGGTGTTTTCTTTGAGCTAGGTTTCCATAAACGCTATACCTATTAATAATAAAACAACATTAGAGGGAGGTGTCAGTTGATTTCAAATATGCAGGTTTGAGTTTTCAGCACAGGGGTTAATTTTAGATGTGTTGATTTCAAATGATTGACACTGTTACAAAGGAACAATAATTTTTCTTTTAGTATTTTGCATTAAATTATTTGGTGTGTGTGTGTGTGTGTGTGTGCATGAGTGCGTGTATGTATGTGTGCATGCATATAACTTCAGGTTGTGTGCCATATTGTACACCTGTGTGGCATTAAAAAACTTCACATAGTTATCTCTGTCCACCCTGTGGGATTCAGGGATTGAACTCAGATTATTAAGTTTGCATGCAATTGCCTATATGCGCTGAGTCATCTTGGTTGCCTCTATTTTTTGTTTGTTTGTTTGTTTGTTTGTTTTTACCATTTTAGATTCATCAATTTGATTCCATTTCTTAACATATTCTAAGCTTTTTTGTCTTTTATTTATTTATTTATTTTTATACTCCATGTTTTATTGACCCCCTTCCAGTCTACCCTCCAACTCTTCCACATCCTACTCAACCAGACCTCTAAACTTCCTAGGGCCTCCAGTCTCTTGAGGGTTAGGTGCATCTTCTCTCACTGAGGCCAGACCAGGCAGTCCTATGATGTATATGTTTTGGGGAGACTTATATTAGCTGATGTATGCTGCCTGCTTGGTGGTCCAGTGTTTGAGAGATATAGAGGATCCAGGTTAATTGAGACTGCTGGTCCTCCTACAGGGTCGCTATTTTCCTCAGCTTCTTCTTGCCTTTCCTTAATTCTGTTTTAGCACTCTTATTTGTGATATTCTAAGCTTTTTGATCTTTATTTTATTTTTTAATAAATTTATTCATTTATTTATCCCCTTTATATCCCAATATCACGCCCCCTCAAACAGATCCCATTACCTCTCATACAGTTTCCCCCATTCCAACCTCCCCTTCTTTTCCTTTGAGAAGGGAGAGCTCTCCTCTGAGTGTTAGCACCCCTTCAGTACCCTTCCTCTCCAGCATATCAAGTTGTCATAGTACTAAACGCATTCTCTTGTCAGGAGCCATAATGTGACAAGCTAATAACTATCAGGTGATGGTCCTGAGATGGCCTGCTTTGGTTTATTATATAATTTGCTATGGGTTCATCCTTATTAAGCAAGGCTGTAAGGTATTCATTTTAGGAAAGACTCCTCCTACTAATATGCTTTTCCTGTTATTATTAAACATATATAGCAATCACTAAGTAATAGCAAACCCCTTTGGAGCAAATCTCTGCAGATCCATGAAGATATACTATCTTGCAGTGATACTAAATAGACTTAAGTCTTAATGATGATCTTATAAGGATTCCTAAAGTTATATCTGTGATTATTAAGCTCTGTTATAGTGGGACTGCTATTAGGTCTTTTTCTGATAGTCAAAACTGCAATGAGAACTTTACCAGTCTCCCAAGTGTCACCAGTTATCTGCTCATAGATAGTAACCAGATTTTTCCTACTCAAAGCACATTCTAAGAGGTCGTAAAAAGGGAACAAATGATTTATTATACGTGCTGGGACAGAAGGTAAAATATTGACTGAGTTTATCTATACAAAACTTCACTAATAATTTATTTATGGTTTTAAACATTCTCTGAACCTGTGGAGCTGAGACAGAAGACGGATGTTTAGTTGTATAATTACTCCTAATGGATATGCATGTAAACATTCTCTGTTGTAAACTTCTATTTCAATTTATGATTTGATTTTTTGTGTGAACTTCTGATGAACTTTGTAACATGTGATCATGTATTCTGAAAGTTGTATAAGTACTGAAGACAAAGAGGAGAGAAGAATTTTTTGCCTTTCCTCACTTGTCCATAGGTATGTTGGTTTATTTCTGAATCTTTGGTTTGATTCCATTGATCCACCTATCTGTTTCTATTCAAATGTCATGCAGTTTTTATTACTATTGTTCTGTAGTACACCTTGATGTCAGAGACAATAATACATCCAGAAGTTCTTTTATTGTTCGGAACTGTTTTAGCTACCCAAGGAATTTTGTTTGTTTGTTTTTCCATATGAAGATGAGAATTGTTCTTTCAAGATCTGTAAAGAATTGTATTAGAATTTTGGTGCAGATTGCATTGAATCTCTAGATTGCTTTTGTTACACTGGCCATTCTCACTATGTTGATCCTACTGATCCATGAGCAAGGGAGATCTTTTCACCTTCTGATATCTTCTTCAATTTCTCACTTAAGAGATTTGAAGTTTTTGTCATACATGTCTTTCACTTGCTTGATTAGAGTTATATCCAGATATTTTATATTAATTATATCTCTTGGAAAGGATACTGTCTCCCTAACATTTTTTCTCAGCTCCTTTACAATTTGTACAGAGGAGTGCTACTGATTTCATTGAGTTAATTTTGTAATTTTGTATCCATCCACTTTGCTGAAAGTTGGAGTTCTCTGGTAGAAGTTTGGGGATCACTTATGTATACTATTATATCATCTGCAAATAGCTTGACTTCTTCATTTCCAATTTGTATTCCCTTGATCTCTTTTAATTGTCTTATTGCTCTTGCTAGAACTTCAAATACCTTATTGAAGAGATAAGAAGAGTGAGGACAGCCTTGTTCTTGTCCCTGATTTTGATAAATACTTTTTTTTTAGATTTCTGTTCATATAATTCGATATTATCTATTGGCTTGCTGTATATTGCCTTTATTGTGTTTGGGTATGGGCCTTGAATCCCTGATCTCTTCAAGACTTTCAACATAAATGGATGTTGGATTTTATCAAAGGTTTTTGCAACATCTAATGATCTTGTCATCTTTTTCAATTTGTTTACATGCTTCATTATGTTGATGGATTACCATGTATTGTACCACCCCTGCATCCCTGGGATAAAGCGTACTCGATCATGGTGAATGATGTCTTTAATGTATTCTTGGATTCAGTTTGCTAGTGTTTTATTGAGTATTTTTGCATCAATGTTCATAAGGGAAATTGATCTGAAATTCTCTTTCTTTGTTGAGTTTTTGTATGGGATAAAGGTGACTGTGGCCTTATAGAATAAGTTTGGCAATGTTCCTTCTGTTTCCATTTCTGTGGAATAGTTTGAGGAGTACTGGCATTGGCTCTTTGAAAATCTGCTATAATTCTATGCTAAATCCATCTGTCCATAGGCCTTTTTAGTGCTGGGGAGACTTTTAATAACTGGTTCTATTTCCTTAGGGTTTATAGGACTATTCATATGGTTTACTTGATATGTATTTAGCTTTGGTAATTGGTATCTGTCTAGAAAATCATCCTTTTCTTTTAGAATTTCAAATTTTGTGGGGTGCAGGCTTTTGAAAAAAGACCTAAAGATTCTGTGAATTTTCTCAGTGTCTTTCATTATCTCTCCCTTTTCGATTCTGATTTTGTTAATGTGGGTATTGTCTGACTGCATTTTAGTTAGTTTGGCTAAGAGTATGTCTCTCCTTTTGATTTTCTCAAACAACCAGCTTTTGGTTTCACTTATTCCTCTTTGTTTCTAATTGATTGATTTCAGCCCCAAGTTTGATTATTTCCCACCATCTATTCCTCCTGGGTGTGTTTGCTTCTTTTATTCCCCTAGGACCTTTAGGTGTACTTTTAATTTATTAGTGTGTGGTTGCTCGAATTTCTTTATGAGAGTATTTGGTGTTAGGAACTTTCCTCTATGCACTGCTTTCTATGTTTCCCGTAAGTTTGTGTATTATGTGCCCTTATTTTCACTAAATTCAAAAAAGCCTTTAATTGTTTCTTATTTCTTCCCTGACCCAGTGATCACTGAGTAGAGAGTTGTTCAGTTCCCATGTATATGTAGGCTTTGTGTTGTTTCTTTTGCTGTTGAATTCCAACATTAATCCATGGTGATCTGAAAAGATGCATGGTGTCATTTCAGTCTTCTTGTATCTGTTGAGGTTTGCTTATGAATGATTACTATGATCAGTTTTTGCAAAAGTTCTCTTAGGTGCTGAGAAGTAGGTATATTTTGTGTTTGGGTTAAATGTTCAGTAGATAAGTTAATTCCATTTGAATTATAACCTCTGTTAGTTTTGTTATTTCTCTGTTTAATTTCTGTCTCAATTTCCTGTCCATTGGTGAGAGTAGGGTCTTGAAATCCCCCAATATTATGTGTAGTTTGGTGTATAATTTAAGCCTTGGCAATGTTTCCTTTACAAATGTGGGTGCCCTTGCATTTGTGGCATAGAGGTGCAGAATTGAGATGTTTTCTTGGTGGATTGTAGTGGTAGTAGGTTAATCTACTCTGATCTCCCCTGCAGCAGTTGAGTGAGTGCCTCATTGCCTACTCAAGTGCTCTGGATTCTTGAATGAAAGACACACATGCAGCCATATGTTTAATATGTCCAAATCAGCTCACTGGCTGTGCTACTTCCAAACTTCCATGTTGCTAATGTCTCCCCTACAATACTCCTGAATTATTGCTTCTAAAATCTATATTCCATCTTTGCTACCCCAGATTAAATCAGGGAAGACTTTCCTGGGGCCACTCTTCCCTGGCTCTTACATGGTTGGTACTCTGTCTTCTGCAGCTCTCAAGCCTGCATCCTATTTCTTTCCTGGCATGCGATCATAAATTATTAGTCTTCTGTCCCTTTGCTGGCACATCCTGAAGTCCCTCCTCTGTCTCCATGCTCAGCCATTGGCTTCAGAAAACTTTATTTGCTAGTTAGAATCAGCTGGGTGCAGGGAACCTCAGCATGTTCTATGCTGGATTCTCATGCAACTTGGGAACTGAATTAACACATATAGCGTTTGAATAAATCTATAGGAGCGGATTTTTCCTTTCATGAGTCCTTCCCCTTCTCTTTTGATTTATTTTGGTTGAAAGTCTGTTGTAATAGTCATTAGAATTGTTATGCCAATGTGGGTTTTTTTTTTTGGGGGGGGTCTGTTTGCTTGAATAACTTTTTCTCAGCCCTTTGTTCTTAGAAAATGTGTATCTTTGTTACTTACATGTACTTCTTGTATACAATAGAATGTTGGATTCCATTTATGCATCCATTCTGTTAGCCTGTATCTTTTTACTGGGGAACTGAGTCCATTGATGTTCGGAGATATTAATGACCAATGACTGTTACTTCCTGTTATTTTTATGTTGGTAATAGTAGTGTAAGTGTGTGTGTATTTCTCTTTTATTGGTTTTAAGGGTGTGAAAATATTTATTTCTCATGTATTTTTTTTGTTTTTAGTTTTTTTTTTTTTTTTTTTTTTTTTAGTGTAGTTAGCCTCATTGAGTTGGAATTTTTCTTCTAGTATCCTCTATATGACTGGATTTGTGAAAAGATTT
Organism: Grammomys surdaster; assembly: GCF_004785775.1. Lineage (NCBI taxonomy): Eukaryota > Metazoa > Chordata > Mammalia > Rodentia > Muridae > Grammomys > Grammomys surdaster. The sequence goes on along the minus strand of NW_021620430.1, from coordinate 448,410 downwards.
TGTTTGAATTTGGCTTTGTCATGGAATATCTCCATTTCTTACATCTATGGTGATTGAGAGTTTTATTAGGAATAGTATACTGGGCTGAAATCTGTTGCCTTTTAGGGTCTGCAAGATTCTGTCCAGTCCCTTGTAGCTTTTAGAGTCTAAGTTGAGAAACCGGGTAGGTCTGCAAGATTCTGTCCAGGCCCTTGTAGCTTTTAGAGTCTAAGTTGAGAAACCGGGTATCTCTTCAGATAAAGGTAATATACAATAGGCCCTTATTTCATTTGTATGCAAGAAATGATTATACACCAAGAACTTGGATGTGAAAATACTAACATAGGATGCTTTAGGGACTGATGCTTATTAATATTCACATGAATAAGAAATTTCTGTTACAGAACCACAAAAGGTATTATTAGTGTCAGAATTGTTTTTAAATAAACACATCCAAGAATCGTTATATGGAGAAACACACACACACACACTCTCTCTCTCTCTCTCCTCTCTCTCTCTCTCTCTCTCTCTCTCTCTCTCTCTCTCTCTCTTTATGTATTTTGAATATTTTATTACTTCTGCATTTTCATTTTTATATAAAAAAGAAACAAGTTCCCTTTAAGCTTTTATTTTATGACTGGAAAAGAAAGTTTCTCAGAAATAGGTTTGTCATATACTCCCTCTCAGGGAATGGTCTGTGGCCATGAAGATGTCAGGTTATTGTTGTCTGCACACACAAAAACAAACAAACAAACAAACAAACAAACAGTTAAACAAACACAACTCACTTATTCTATTAGTTTCCTCACAATGGTAAGCTCACCACAGTTTGCTACCCTTGGAAACCCAAAACATTTTCTGCTGCCTTGTCATTTCTCTGCATCATTGTCTTTATTATAATGTTGTATAAGGACAAGTGACAACTACTCTTTCAAAATGCCATCAATTAGCACTACTGAGTGCAATATCCATTATTGACTTCTAGTGTTTTTTCTTATTTTTATATCCTGGTGTAATTTTTAGGACCACAGCCAAAAACCTAGAAAGATACAAGGAAAATGATAATGTGAGTGCTTTATATTGGTTTCTATAAAAATGATAGCATGTAACATGAAAGGGGGTGCAGAAATCATCAGGATACTATTTGATCAGGTGAAAACTTCTGTTCTCTAGATCCACATAAGTGCTAGGGCATCACATGAGGGTCTAAAAACAATATAAAATAATTAGCGAAATATGGTACCTGAATGTTTATCAAGGAATGATGGTAAATGTGCTGTTTCAATGCCAATCTAGCTTGATATAGTAGTATTTAAACTTTTTCTCTCTTTTATTAGCAGACTGATCTACACAAACCAAACCTTTCACAGTTGATCATGGCTGAAAGGCAGAAAAAATACAAATGAGACCTTTCATACACAGGTTTTCATAGACTTATCTAACTTTATATCACACGTTGTGATGGTTTTTCTTGGTTGTCAACTTGGCCAAATCTGAAATAAACTACCAGAAATGGAAGATATAACTTTGAGAGATTATTTTGCTTGGTTTGAAGTGGATGAATCTACTTCTAGTTTTGTCTTTTGTGGTAAGAAGACACATACTTTTGGTCAGATGTTGAGGTAGGAAGACAGACATCTTTGTGTTGGACCTTGAAGCAGAAAAACTCATCTTTAATCTTGGTCATACTTTCTGCTGGAAACCCATATAAAGACACAGAAGGAGAAACATTTGTACTTTGCCAGCTTGCTTATGCCTTGGTAGCAAATCTATTTCCTTACTGACATAAGGACCTACATCATCAGTTTCCAATTTCCGGTTTCCAGTCTCTAGTGAAAACCAGATGAGACATCCAGCATTTTGAACTGAGCAACTTCTGGATCTTTGGACCTTCTATTCTTAGCCTACTATTTTTCGATTAGCTGTACCACAGCCGGTAAATGATGATATATAAAGTTCTGCTACTCTAAAAGTACCCTGACTAATAAACATGTATATGCTCATTAGCAAAATAGTCTAACCTGCTTAAAGAACTATACAAATGAACTCATATTGAACATATTATTTTATGCCAGGCTTCCTTTGCTTTTATTATCTTCATAAGAGTAAAAAGTTTAATACTTGTTGAAAAGTATTACTAGTTTAATTAATACTAAAATTAATACTAAATTTAATACTAATTAAATTAATTTTTAATTAGTTTAAAAATTAATACTAGTTTTAATTTTTATGGTAGATGCAATAAATAGTGTAGTGCATTAGAGGCAGGTATTAAATATATGTTTGATTTTTTTCACCCTGATTCTAATAAATAGATCATGATACATAAAACTAGTAAAATTATAGAAAGACAGAAATGGGAAGCTACTATGGAAAAGAAAACTATGCTTCAAAGAATTTATGTGTGTGTGTATGTATGTATATGATGTATATGTATACGTATATGTGTTATGTAATTTAAATTTTTCTACTCCATACAATTTTTAATCTCTTGACAACTTTTCTCAGGCACTTATAACCAAATACATTGTAAGTATAAAATAAAATCTTTGTTATATGTCATATCCTTGAGAGGGTCCTGTGCTTTTTATTTTTCTGAATATTATCTTTTAACATTCTCAAACAAAAACTTACAATTAATCATTAAGAGGAGGAAATAATATTACAAAACATTTTTACCCTTGACAATACTGGAGAAAGTCTTCCTGTGCTTTTTTGAAGATTATTACTTTAAGGAACATATTTAACTTTAAGAGCAGAAACACAGGAAATATTCAGATCTTAGGCCTTGTAGTTTATATCTTCCATTCACATAGAATACATAAAAAACGATTAACAATTTTGAATTGCTGAATGCTTGATTCAGGTTTGTATTACTCAATCTAAATTGTAGCACATTAATGTAAACAAAACTTTATCTCTTTAACTTTCTGGCAATGTCTTCTTTCATCATAACAAAACATAATTAGCACATAATATCATTTAAAAGTTTTAGTAGAACAGAAAAAGTAGTCCATGGCCCATTTTTTTAAATCTGTTTTTATTAGGTAATTTCTTTATTTACATTTCAAATGTTATCCCCTTACCCTGTTCTCCTGAAACCCCCTATTCTATCCCCACTCCCCCTGCTTCTATGAGGGTGTTTTCACACTCATCCACCCACTCCCACCTCTCTGCCCTGGCATTACTCTACACTGGGACATAGAGCCTTCACAGGACCAAGGGCCTCTCCTTGCACTGATGCCCAACAAGGCTGTTCTCTGCTACAGATGCAGCTGTAGTCATAGATGCTTCTGTGTGTACTCTTTGGTTTGTGGTTTAGTCCCTGGGAACTCTGGGGGGTCTGATTGAGTGATATTGTTGTTCCTATGGGGTTACAAACCTTTTCATCTCCATTAGTTCTTTCCCTAACTCCTCCACTGTGGACCCTTGCTCAGTTCAACGATTGGCTGCAAGCATTCACCTCTGTACCTGTCAGGCTCAGGCAGAGCCTCTCAGGAGACAGCTATATCATGCTACCCTTAACATGCACTTCTTGGCCTAAACAATAGTGTCTGGATTTGGTGACTGTATACATGATAGATCCCCAGTTGGGGCAGTCTCTGGATGCCTTTTCCTTCAGTTTCTGCTCCACACTTTGTATTTGCTTCCATGTTTAATTTGTTCTCCCTTCTAAGAAGGACCAAAGAATCAACATGTTGGTCTTCCTTCTTTTTGAGCTTCATGTGGTCTGTGAATTGTATTTTAGGCATTCAAAGCTTTTGGGCTAATATCCACGTATCATTGAGTGTATACCATGTGTGTTCTTTTGTGATTGGGTTCCCTCACTCAGGATGATATTTTCTAGTTTCACCCATTTGCCTAAGAATTTCATGAATTCATTGTTTTTAATAGCTGAGTGGTACTCCACTATGTAAGTGTACCACATTTTCTGTATCTACTTCTTGGTTGAAGGACATCTGGGTTATTTCCAGCTTCCGGCTATCATATATAAGGCTTCTGTGAACATAGTGGAAAATATACCTTCTTTTCAGCACCACATGGTACCTTCTCCAAATTTTAACATTTAATTGGTCACAAAAGAGGCCTCAACAGAAAGAAGAAGATTGAAGTAATCCCATGAATCCTGTCATATTACCACAGATTAAGGCTGGTCTTCAATAACAACAAAAACAACAGACACATGGAACATACACATGGAAGTTGCACAAGGCTGTCCTAAATGATAACTTGGTCAAGGAAGAGATAAAGAAAGAAATTAAAGACTTTATAGAATTTAATGAAGATGAAGGCATAACATACCCAAACTTATGGGACACAATGAAAGCAATGCTAAGAGGAAAACTCAAGATCTGAGTGTCACCAAAAGGAAACTGGGGAGAGCATACACTAGCAGCTTGACAGCACACCTGAAATCTCTAGAACAAGAAGAAGCAAATACATTCAAGAGGAGTAGAAGGCAGGAAATAATCAAACTCAGGGCTGAAATCAACCAAGTAGAAACAAACAACAACAACAAAAAAAAAACTACACAAAAAATACATCTAAACAAGGAGCTAGTTCTTTGAACACTTATGAACAAGATAGATAAAACCTTAGCCAGAGTAACCAGAGGGCAAAGAGACAGTATTCAAATTAACAAAATCAGAAATGAAGTGCAAGACACAAAGTACAGAAAGTGAGGAAATTAAAAAATCTTTAGATCCTTCTGCAAAAGCCTATACTCAACAAAACTGGAAAATCTGGATAAAATGGACAATTTTCTAAACATATCACAAGTACCAAAGTTAAATCAAGATCAGATAAGCCATCTAAACTGTCTCATAGACCCTAAATAAAAAGAAGCAGTCAGTAAAAATTTTCCCACAAAAAAATAGCCCAGGATCTAATAGTTTTATTGCAGAATCCTATCAAACCTTCAGAGAAGACCTAATACCAATTCTCTTCAAACTGTTCCATTAAATAGAAACAGAAGGAACACTATGTAATTCATTCTATGAAGCCACAATTATGCTTCTACTTAAACGACACAAATACCAAACAGAGAAAGAGAACTTCAGACTAATTTTCCTTATGCATATTGACACAAATATACTCAATGAAATTCTTGCAAAAGTAGAGGTGTTAAGTGTAGAATTCTTAGTCTGATGACTTTGGAATTGGTTGGGATGCTATTTTAAAGTCAATACTTAGTAAAGTTTTTAATTAATATATAGCTAAGAAATTTTTGGAAAAATGGAAGAAAACTGGAACAAAATGAGGTGCAGCTTACTTCACAGTAGAAAAGAAAGGGCTTTTGAATTGGATTAAATCTTATCACCATAAAATTTATGGATCATGGTCACTATGCCAAAGAGGTGAACAAATTTTAAATTAAATCATTAAACTAGTTGAAGAGAGTTAACTCACCATTTAGTAAGAAATTACAGAAGTCAAGTTTTATTAATGTAGACACAAATAGCGTTCATGAAATCTCCCAAATTCTGGAAATTCTGTTCATTCTGTGGATCTGCACAGTATGTCCTGAAACCACACATTTAGCTTGTCAATCAGTTCTGAAAATAAGCTAATGGAAAAAATTCTCATAGTACAGAAATAAAATATTAACCTTTTAAGAATACATTTTAATATTGATACAACATAAATATTGACCTTGTGTTTCAAAAAATGGACATTCCACATTTCAGTCTTAAATTTCATTCATTGTATAAAATATTGCATTTTAAATTTAAAAACTATAACTCTTTATTATGAATGTTCATGACCACTTAAAGCATAAACTTCATTAAAGATAAACCCTTATATAGAGAGATAACATAATATAATCAAATATATCACATATTAATTTATGTAAAGTCAATTAGAAGAATTATAGCTGAAGAAACAGAATTTATAATGAAAATTACTATTTGAAGAATTGAAAAAAGTTAAGAATTTTAATAATGTATATCATTCTTTGTGAATAACAATTGCATTTTAATTTTCTGATATATACTTTCCTACTTTTTGCTATCTTTCTTATTCTCCTAAATATTACCCTTTAAAAGTAAAAAATATAAATACCTCTTATGAATATTCATAATCTCCTAAGGCATAAAATTCATTAAAGATGAGGCCTTATATGTAGAGAGAACATGATGTAAGTAACTATATGACAATTAATTAATTTATATAGAGTCAACTAGAAGAAATATAGGTGAAGACACAGATTTTCATAATAGAAATTACTACTTGATGAATTGAAAAATGAGTTGAGAAATTCAATAATGAATATCATTAATTTTTCATGAATAACAATTTCAAGTTTCTGACACCTTCTACTTCCTGTTTTTTACTATGTTTCTTATTCTCCTCTCTAAAGACATCTGCTAACTAAATAATTTTGTTGTGAAATCAACTCACTGAGTACACACACTCACACACACAGATTTCCTGATTTTTTCTTGATTCAATTGTGTCCTCTAATTGTGGACCGAAATAAGTTGAAAATTATGAATAGTAGTACTTCAATGTAAATGATTTTACAAGTTTTATGGAGTGGCTAAAAATATTTATGAATAGCAAGAAAAGTATAAAGTAATTTGGCAGAAAAGGATAAGTTGGTAGTTAATTATCAGTGATATTCACATTTGGTAGAGCAGAAATTATGAATGGCAATATTTGGTGATTAGGTTTCATTTTAAGTTGTCCTTGAAAAACTGGGTTACATAGTGAGTTTCAAACATTACATGATGAAAACTCTCTAGAAAACAATAAAAAGTTAAAGTACCTCAGTGTAGCAGTCTACACCTTTAATCCCAAGACAGTGGCAGGCAGATCTCTGTGAGTTTGAGACCAATCTGGTCCTCAAAATAATTTCCAAACTAGCTAGACCTATATAGTGAGACTCAGACTAAAATAACTTAAAAAAATCACAAAAATGGGAATAAACATCTTGTTTTCAGCATTTTATTCAAGTTTTATTTTAAGTGATGTTAATTACAGCATTTGAAGGGGAAGAGGTAATTCCACACAAAATGGAAGACTTTATAATGTACCCATTAAACTGCTAAAAAATAGTGGTGAGGCTACAAGAAGAGTCAGTTGAAATTCCTAGTGTTGTCAGGCTATGACCACAGTCACCCTCCCAGCTCAGAGCCAGAGAACATGGAAGCTATTTCTTACTCTGTTGCAGTGGAAAAAAATGAATTAAAAAAATAGAAGAAAGAAAGAAAACCACACCACAACACAAGGAAAAATTATGTCCTAAATGATTGACTCCATCGTGGCCACCCTCTCCAACCTAAAATGGCACAGAAATAGCTAACCACACCCTAAAGACTACTAGACTATTTGAAGTAAAACAGGTAACTGATGGGCTAGGATGGGAACAGGGCATGATGAGAACAGGGTGGGATAATCTGTCTAAAAATGTCCCTTTCAAGCAGGTGTGTACATGCTTCAGAGCAGATAAGATCAGGACACCAGGGTTCGATGCTCAAGAAGTCACAATTTCATCTGGGGACTGGGTACAGATTTACAAAGGACACATATGTTCACACCTTCCACTTTCAGCCTGTCATATCTAGAGGGACTCCTCCTCAACCCAAGCCTACAGCTAAAATCGACACTTTCTGGAATAGGGTTTTAGCTGTACCTCTGAAATGGTAAATAACTTAAAGCCAAGTCATAACAATGAATAACTTAGATTTGAAATCAAAGTAAATTTTGTACCATTTAAGTAATTATGCCTTCAGCTTAATTATACAGATTTCTACCAATAGGTTATGGCTAGGCAATAAATCCTAGCTATTCCTCCATATTCCAACAAAACAATTACTTTTCCCTAGAAAGACAGTACAATATTAACCACCTCAATCCCCAAGCCCAGGGAATAGGGGCGTCAACTCTTCATTAACTTTAAGCTGATTATGGGTGTTGAGATATTAAAAGAGGGGTTGGGGAAAAGTAAATTGATAAGCCTCTGATATCTGTGTCTTCACTGCATCCAGCTGAAATTCCAGAGTATCAGAGGTTCGAGCAGGTCTGCTAAGCTTGCTTGATGAGTAGATACACCAAGACTGTGTATTCTGCAATATATAATTCTCAAAAAAATTTTAGTATCAAGATAATTTTTGTTTGAATTCTGGAATCTATTCTTCTGGCGATCTGCGTCTCATATCTAATCCATATAATTCTGGGAGTTTCTATGAGGGTGTGTTCCTACTGTCTTTCCATTCTCACTTCCCTGCTCTCAAATTCCCCAACACTAGGGAATCCTGATATTTATTTTCATAAAACTATATGTGTACCAGATAAACAAAGTTTTAAAACAGAAACTAAATTGCAGTTGTATTAAAAATTGTATTTCCTATTATAATAAGTTAATCTGTGGTAAATGTCTTATCATAATATGTTTCAGATAAGAAAAACTAGTTCTGCCAACAAAAGAAGTTCATGAAATACACGTAATGTACACAAATAAAGGTAATTTTTGGAGAAGAGGAAAGGGACGAGTTAGAGAAAAGTAAGGAGATGGAAAGAGGATCAACAAGAGTAAATTATGTTTGAAAATGCCATAATGAAACCCACCATTTTGTATGCTAACTTTAAACACAAATAGTAATTAAAATAGTACCTTCTCTGATTTATCAATGGTAAGAGAAATATGACAGCATTTTTATTTTGTTGGAAAATACTTTTCCAAATTTGTACATTTCAGTGACCATAAACTAACATTCATTATGCCAATTATTTATGGCTATCAAAGATGGAAATTTGTATCTTAACCAAGTTATTATTCTGAAAAATCTATTTCAGTAGAATCTGTAAAAACTAGCTTGAACCTTATTTCCACAATCTTAGATCAATTAAAATTCTTAAACATAAGTGGTCACTTGCTCTCATACTCATGAGAGCTCTGCAGCAGCAGAATCAACTAGTGGCCTGCTATGTTAATAAGTATTTGCCATGAGTTTATTTTTCAATACCAATTTTTTGCTCAATAATCTAGCATGAAAACATGAAACTTAGGTGAGTAATAGAATATAGTGGTTATCTTGTTTCTGGAGGTGGCTACGTGAATAAATATGTCTAAAGTACAAAAGAATGCATAGGTGGTGCATTGTATGGACATATGAGCAAATTTTTAAAGAGGTACAATAATGTTTTCTATTATATTAGAAGCATTAAAAAGAAAACAAAGATAGGAAAAATATATATATATACATATATATATGTATGTATACATATATATATATATATATATATATATATATATATATAAAGTAATTTTCTATATTGTGCTTATATATAATGCATACACACACACACTTGGCTATACCAAGCAATTATGAGAAAGTGAAGAAAATAGGAATTTACCAAAATCAATTGTTACTAAAAAACAAACTTTTATAGTTTTTGGCCCTCTCCTCCAATAGGCTATATTTAAAAATATCTAACATTGGAAGCCATATAAAGACTTCCAAGAAAAAAATTGTAAAAGTCGATATTAATAATTACTTTAATAGTTGTTATGTTTGTATGTGTATTATGTGTCGCTACTACAAAATGATGTGCATTTCTCTTGTTCAAAATTGTAAACTTCACCAGTGTTTTTATTCATTGTGTTCCCTTCAATATTAGATTGTAGTTCTCCAAACTAATATTTCTAAATGTCCTTACACCCACTTAGCATTGCTATCATTAAGAACTAAATTTATTTATTTATTTATTTAAATTTATTTTATTTTTTACTTATTCACTTTACATTCATTTCACTTCCCTCCTCCTTGCCACTCCCTCCCACAATCCTTCCCTCATCCCCCCTTTCCTACTGAGTGGGTGGGAGCCCCCTGGGTATTCCCCCATCCTGACACTTTAAGTATCTCTTAGGCTAGACACTTGTTTTCCCGTTGAGGCCAAATTAGGCAGCCCAGCTAGAAGAACATATTCTACATGCAGGCAACAGCTTTTGGGATAGTCCCTGTTGCAGTTGTTCAGAGTCCACACGAAGACCAAGGTGCACATCTGTTACAGATGCATATCGTGACCTATGTCCAACTCTTGTATAAGAACTAAAATCTGAATGGGTATGTTCTTGTCTTGTAGCTAACCTATTACACTAAGAAGTAAAGGGGCTTCGTCAGCTGAAGTTTAAGACTTGTGAAAGCGTTTGTGGGCTAATTACAAGATACTGCACATGAGCTGTAAGATTTGCTTAGATAAGCTGATACCTAAAGTACCCAGGAAATCTGACAAAATTTGAGGTGTATGCATCATCTTGTGTGATAAATAAGCATGGAAATAGACAACTTCAGTAAGAACAGCAACACATTAATGGATGGTTTCAAGATTCTTGTGAGTAGATCTGCATATATTTCATTATTCATTTCTTTTAGTCTATTACAGAGGTTACTCTTGGGGTTCAGTTTTTTACTTTTTAGTGAAATTTTCCATCTTTCTATCCTTGACTCTGTCTTTGACCTTTTTCTCTATCTTTCCTTCCTTCTCTTAATTTTTTTTCTTATTTTTCTGTGTAATTTCAGATGAACCTTTCTGATGTTCAGAGCATAGAAAAATTGACCTATTGCCGTATTTCGCTAAAGAAGTTCCAACTTATTTTATGGAAGCTATGATAGGAAAAAAAAACCCTTGAGAGACAATGAAGTGCTATTTCAACCCACTCCAAAGGCTTATGATTGTTTCTGAGTTACAAGTATTTCATTTATTAGGAATTAAAAGAAGACTGGCCATGCTGGGTTTTATCTGAACATCATGTTTCTTGAGATAGCAATAATTCATAAATCCCCCATAGTTTTGTTGTAGAATGAACTTGCTTACTTAAAAAAAAAATCACCTGCAATTCTGTATTCTGAAACAGAATTTTCTCCAGTTATCCTCAAAGGCTTAAGTAAAAATTTCTCTTCATATTTTCTATGACTTTTAATGTACAAAGTGCTCTTCATTTGCTTTGATATGTTCTTCATTAATGAACATGGTCTTTATTGAAACAATGTAATTCAAAAGATATTACAGATTGTCCTGTGAATACTGTTAAGATGCTATAATATCACTGATGCTATTTTACATGCAAAACAAAAGATACATGGTAGAAAACTATTCCTTTATTAACATTAGTTGTAACATTTATCAGGAAAATCAATATGGAGCCAAGGGTGTAGTTCAGTGGTTGACATTTTACTTAACATGTACATGACACAAGGCTGATCTGTAGCATAACAGAAAATCAATATGATTTTATTGTAATTACTCAGTAAACTTTGAAGTAGGAACATTGTCAAATAATTCACCAAAAATAATTTAATTATTTTACAATTTTGGCTTAAAATCTCTTACCTTTACTCCATTTATTTTAAAGGACAAAATGCAAGGAGTTATCATCACAGGACAAAGTAGAAGTAGTTAATGTAACTAGTTGCAAAAATTAAAATTCACTACGTAGATAAAATCAACATGCATTCAGAATTGTTTGTATGTGTGAGCAATGGCTTTAGCTTATTCCTGCCTCCTTTTGCTCTTTCCTAGAAATACCACTACAAATTGAATAAACATATTTTGATAAAGGCTTAAAGGAATAGGGAGAAAGAATAAAGCAAAGCATAGAAGCAGATATAAAGTTGAAAAGATTATTACAAACAATGGGTCATGGGCTTGGAGTCATAGTTCAGCAGTTGGGAACTTGTACTTACTACTATGCAAAGATTGAAGTTTGGTACCCAGTACATATATCAGGTGGTTCACAACCATGTGTAACTACAGATCCATGCATCTTCTGGCTTCAGCAGGTACCTATACCCATATGCACATGCTTACAGAGACATTCATATATACATTTAGATAAAAAGAAAATGAAGTCAAATTTTCTGGTTTCTTTGGAGACTCATGTTATAATGATGTTTTACTAAAGCAGACACAGGTAAAAAATGTTTTACTAAAGCAGATACAGGTGGAAGGATGTTTTGCTGTATCAGACACAGGTCAAAAAATGTTTTACTATAGCAAACATGTGAAAGCATCCATGATATAAATACGAGCCTATGGACAGTGGAAGTGTGAGCTTTGGTTCAACTTGCTCTACCTCACCAGTCTTCGCTGATGACACACATGTATTGTTTAACCTCCCATTGTATTGCTGAGCTTTGCTTGTGAAAACTTCATACAGAGAAACTCACCAAAGAACTTATGAGATTTCTGTGGCTCCTTGCTACTTCTGACAATTTGGGTCAGTTGGCAAGCCTTGAAGTTTCTTCTGGATTGAACTGCCCTTACTGATTTGTGTGTGGTGCCAGAGAGTAGGCTGGAATGCAGATACTGAATTATGTTTGGTGTCTGGTAGTGGATTGGACTGAAAACAATGAAAATTGGAATTGCTCCAAAGAATTATTTCTAAACAGGTCCACTTCCCTCATATCCTAATAACCTTTCTTTTCCACTACCTCTGTTGGGGGGTGGGCTAGAGGGGAGGTTGAACCTGTAGTAAAATCAGTTTTGAAAAATATGTGCCTATAAAAAAATAAATCAAATAAGCAATAAACTGGTGGTTCTGAAGTTTCTTGATTCCTACTCTTAAAACCTTATTCCCTAAATTGCTTCTTACTCTCAGTATTCCTTACATGGCATTTGAAGTCTTTCAGTAGGATAACTGTGATCCCAAGATCTCAGGTAATGCAAATCATATTTAAGTTTTAAAAAATTGCCATACATTAAAAATACATAAGAAAAAATGGTAAATTTTAATTTTGAGAGTAAGTGATATTATGAATCTCAGACATGAAAGTGAATACATGGGAAAGAATTTTGTTTTATACATATGCTACAAGGAAGCTAGGCAGATGTTACAACTGCTTCAAAGGAAAAATCAAATTAGCACACATTTATTTGGAGTAATGTAATGTTGAGATGAATTGCAAATGAAGACAAACTGTGGTTTTTATTTTTGGGTATGAGAAGGGAAATAAATTTAATCTCAGTCAGTAGAGTTTATTCACAATGTTGGACTTTATATAAGCTAAGTATCTCTCAGTTATCTACGGACTATAAGAAAGTGAAGAATAGAACACTGGTAGAATAAAATAACAGTGAAATATGTACTACAGAAGATGAAGTTTTTACTGAATTCATTTTTGTATTGAAATGCATGCATGATATTTTGTAGATTCGAAATACATGTCTATAGAAAAATAAAATACCAATAAAATTAAATATTATTATATCAAATCCAGTCATATATTTTAAAATACAACATTTGTGTTTCATCTTAGTGACTTTATAAAATAAATTCATACAAGGTAAACTCTTCATTATATTTTATGGTGTCCAAAATACGTTGACAAAATTTACCATCTTAATTCCAAATATACACTTTAGTCAAATACATTCACATTGTTTTATAACAACTTGCATATTTCTCCTCTTGTGGAATGGAAATATTTAATCAATTAATTATCATTACATTTATTTCTTTATCATCCTTACTATCCCTTGTCAACTATTATTACACTTTTTGATTCTTTGATTTTGAGTACTCTAAAAAGATCACATTTCTTGAAACACAAAATATTTGTGCCAAACTTCCCTACCTGTTTAATGGTAGATTATATGTCATTGTGTGTGCAAAAGCCATATTTGATATATATGTTCATGAATTCCTGTCAACTTACATGGTTTCGAAGTTTAGGATATTATGAAAGCATAATTCTGCTACGATTATGAGTATTAAAAAATATGTCTTCAAAACCTTCTTCCTACTAATTTAGATACTGTGTCAGATGGTAGAATTGCTGGATCATGTGGGAATTTAATATTTTTATATTGCTTTTGGAATCAACTGCTCTATTTTATATTCCAAACAATAGTGTAACAAGATTTCAATTTCTCCTTATCCTTGTTGAGAGATGTGACTGCCATTCACATCTGCCATTCAATGGGTAAGCATCTCATTGAGCTCTGATTTGAATTTTTCTAATGATTAATGCTCATGAAAATGTTTTAATATTTCATGAATAATTTACATATAGTCTTTTGGAAAACACCCTTTGCCTATTTGAAAAATATCCATTCTTATTACTGAGTCACAGAAGTCTCTTTCTATATTTTAAATATTAAACCCCTATTGAAATGTGTGATTTACAAATATTTTTCTGATTCTATAATGTGACTCTCCACTCTTGTTTGAATTCATTGTAGGTTTTTATGTAATGAAATAATTTTTCATTGTTGCCATGAATTCTACTACAGTTTTTAATATTGAGTATGTCCGATGTCCATTAGTTACTCCCCCATCTCTTTTCTAACACTATCTGAATTGCATTAATATTTTTAGAGATTCTTATATTTTATTAGCCTTAATATAGCCAACTTTTGATTTTCTTGATATTATTATTTTCTATATCTATCATTGAAAATCTTTTGTTTATTTTTGATACAAGGTCTTGCTATATGTAGTCAACTCACTTCAAACTCATCACTTATCACAAGCTGGCCACTAGTGGTGATCCTCGGCCTCATCTTCACCAGTACTATAAGTGGAGCCATGTGTCATCAGTACAGCTCATTATGAGAATTTTCAAACATGTATATCTTTGACCTTTCCTCATGTGAATCTCTTACACTCTCTTGTCCCCTGTACCTTCCAACTTGACTTTAACCCCTTCTCTGTTCATGCCTTATGTGTGTGTGTGTAGATTATAGAATGCTTATATCTACATTTTATATCGAATATAGTGTAATATTTGACTTTCCCCTATTAACTTTTTTATTCCTGTTTACACTGCCTTTCTCCATAAAAGTAGCCCCCTTTCTACTTTCATGATTTAAATGTCTATTTCTATCAAGTACATTGGTTTTCCCTGATAGTATCATAATGATGTTATAAAGATACACATCAAATATCAAAATGCAATGATCCTGTTTTCAGAATTTCCATCATATAGAGTAATCATTCTTTAAGTTGACATTTCTTTTCTTTAATCTACATTTGATTATGTCAATAATAAGAATATGGTATACATTGGCTACTTTAATCCTAGAGTGAATTGGGAAGAATATATAAACAAAGTAATGACAGATGCACTGTCTCTGCATTGGGAAGCTATTCCTGGTATACTAGAAAATGTATAAGAATTACATTTTCACTTTTGGAGATGGTATAGGAATTTCAGAGGAAAAAAGAAATTCACAAATTGTTTTCTAATGTTTTGTGAATTGCTGTATAGAATGTTAATTTATACATTAGAACTTATTCTCAATCACAGAATAATTTCCAATAGGTACATTTGCAAAGATGTAGATTTTTGTTATAGTGAATAAGAGCTATCACGGTCAAAACATCTTACTCTTGGAAATAGTCAGGTTAATACTTCGGATTTTGGCAAGTAAAGGAAGAATAAGCTAGAGAGCTTTTCAGGTTTTCTCGTAATCCCAGATTCCTTTCTTCTGTTGAAGTTTCACATCTCTCATGTCTGTAGTTTTACTTAGTTGTGTGATTTAATTGGGAGCTTTGTTGATGTCTAAAATAGAGAGGTTACATTGATTTTTGAGCAACTAGAAAATGAGAATGGTGCTGTGAGTAGTTATCTTTGTCACTATTCTGTTCCTTATCTATATGATTTTTGTTTAAATAGATATACATCATAGTTGAATGTTTTTATTTTTAAAAACTTCATATATGAGTACTATCATTATGTTATGTACACACCACCATCTCCTCCTACCGACTCTTCATGTATCACCACATGTCCTCTCAAGTTCATGATCTCTTCTTTAAACATGCATGCATACACACACACACAGACATACACAAACACATAATACACACACACACACACGGAAAGACACATGCACACACTCAAGTGTATATGCACAGATAAACACAAAATACACACATTTGAACACACACATTTAGGAGTCAACACTTGAGACTGGATAATGTAGCTATTACAAAATATCTAAAGTTAGCCATATTATAACGAAGATGTTTCATCTCATGCGAAACTGCAAATAATCAGGATCAGGTGATCTCATACGCTTAGTAACTGATGAGCTCTTTGACAACACAGTATAGAGGTATGAAGGAAAATATTATGATGAAAAAAGGTCTGAGGATTTGGTTTGCACTTACATTATAATTAGCAGTTCTTGTGGAAACCCATTAAGGGAAAATTAGAATTACAAGCCTCCAAGGTTAGTGACATAAAGATCCAATCACCTCATGTTATCTCTGATCTCTTAATGGTCTGTTGTGATTCGAATGAGGTTTCCTCCCATAGGCTCATATGTTTAAATATTTTGTTCCATGTTGATATTCTGTCATCCATCAACTTTTGGGTTGGGAAGGACCAGGGAATTCTCGAATTCTCGAATTCTCTCTCTTTCTCTCTCTCTCTCTCTCTCTCTCTCTCTCTCTCTCTCTCTCTGCCATAATCCTTGTGATGATGGTCATAGACTCAACTTCTAAAATTGTAAACAAGACCCCAATTAAGTACTTTGTTTTGTAAGTGGCCTTGGTTATGATATTTCTTCACAGAAATAGAAAAATAACTCTGATAAGGTCCTTCTACCTATACTGTTCCATAGTTAGTACTAAACTTGCAACATATGACACTTTTGGCATGAATTCAAATCCTATCCAAGCACTAGAACAAATGTACAAATGTTTCATATTTATTTTATTGTTCTTTTGAGGCCATACTAAAGGCTTAGCTTTGAGCTTTATTTATCATCAAATATTTAAGATTAGATTTTCATCTTTTAAAAATTCATATCATAAAATCATTGTCTTCCAAATTATTTGGAAATAAGCACATTTCAAATGTACTTAGATGAGATAACACTGTCCTAAAATAATGTAATATATTAATTCAATAGAATAGGGGAGTGTCCTAGTTTCATTACTGTTTCTCTGAAAAAATAATCTAAGAATAAAAAATTTAGAAAATACAGAAATTTTTTTTTATCAGTTCAGAATTCCTGGATACAGTTCATCATTGTAGGGAAGTGAAAGCATAGAGTTAAACAGGTGGCTATATTATATCTGCTGTCAAGAATAGTCATTTACTTGCTGGCTTTTCCTCAGCTTGGTTTCTCCATTCCTATAAAGTTTGGGTCTAATTTTCCACAGTGTGCTGGGTCTTTCCACATCAATTACCTTAAGACAATGCCTAAAGACATGGCTGCAGGGCAACCACACTACAGACAATCATTCATTGAGACTTCCTAGGAGACTTTGTATTAAGTTGTATTAAGTTGATAATTAATGATAATCATAACAATGGCTTATTAGGACAGAGTTATACACAGAAATGGACATAGATAAATGAAAAAGCTATGTGTGTATGGAGGGAGATATTTGAGTCTACAGACCTATCAACTTCAATTAATCAAATTACTAGCAACTTGGGAACAGATGGAGCAGATTATCCTTCTTAGTTTCTCTAAGGAAGAAACCAGGCTGAAATCTTGCTCTCAGATCTTTAATGTTCACAACCATGAGAAGATAAATTATTGATATTTTATTGACCTAGCTGGTTATAACTTTGCTACGGTGGCAGTAGTACACAAATATCTAGAGTAGATGTTAGCTTTGAATCTTTAAGTATGTGTATTTCATTTGAAATACCCATAGAGATTAGGAAAGTCATGAAAGGCCATGTCAGAGAAAGTTATCTTTTAAGGGATGGGGCATAGAATACAAAGACACAATAGGGTAAAAGAGAACAATAGAACAGGACAATTGAATGAAACCAGCCTTAAGAAGCAGAATAGAGGAGGGATTATGAGGCAGAATAATTAAACAACTTATCAAAAACCTATTTTAGAAACTTTCCAAAATACATATATACATATTCATACACACACACACATATATATGTATACACACACACACACACACACAATGAGTTTTATAGAAGTCACCCTATAACAGAGGGGCAGTTCCTCTACCAGATTCTACCAGCATCTAGCAAACAAAAATACCAGTATCAGGAAGTAATTACTTATTTCTGATTTGTTGATCAATACATTACTATAGACCCCCAGACTTTAAATGTTGTTGCCAATCAATGCTATTATTTATCCTCCAGTGCTTAATGTTAATACTCTATTGCTGAAGGCATCATATATGTGAGTCATAGAAAATAGAGAAATCAAGCTGTCACTTACCTGTGGAGCATCATTTCTTCTGTCTATGTTTAATAGTGCTGAAAGATACTATTCACACTACCAGAGGAGAAAAATAATCATTATGTTCAAACAGGGAATCTTGCAAACTGCAATAAATAGCAACTCAGTTGATAAGACATGACCACTGTTGCAGGGCATGAATGTTTTGAGAGTAACCACCAACTTATCATTGGTCTTAAAGCCCACTCCATGAGGTGGAACACATTCCTGAAATTATTAAATGAATCAAGAACCTGTAATTAGATAAGACACCCTGGAGAAGAACCAAGTCCTATTATTCGAGTAAGTGGACATAACACTAAAATTACTCCTTATTACTTATTGCTTTGCTTGTAGTTCAGTACATTCAACTCTATTCATAAAAGTTTCTTTTGCAGTACATATCAATTAACACAGAACCTTACTCAACTGTTTAACACGTAGAGCATAAGAAATTGTGGAGGGCTTTACTATAAATGGAATTTATATGCCATAACCTTCCTCACAAAGCTCACAGTCCTTTGTGAAAGAAGGATCCAAAAGAAAGTGTGTAGGTGCAAGAGGTGGTAGCTAATTTCAGGGAAACTATGAAACATAGAAGGACATTGGCACATATGAGCTCATAGTGATAGTTACAACATGCAGAAAATCTGTGCCAGATGCATCCAGACAAAATTACAGTATGAAACATGGATGATGAAGATGAAGTCTCATTCCCAGGTGATTGCTGAAGGAAGGGATAATTAATTCTCTCTCTCTCTCTCTCTCTCTCTCTCTCCTTTTATCAAAAGTAGATTATTCTCTCATATAATATATCCTATTTATGATTTCCCAGCTACTTCCCACCTCCCTTCACATCTGGTTCCACATTTTTTCTGTCTCTTATTAGAAAAGAATAGGCTTCTAAAGATAATAAGGTAATATAACAAAATAAAATATAAGATAAACCAAAATTATGGCTTTGAAATTAGACATAACTTGGCTTAGTTAAAAGATAGAAAAGAGTCAACAAGAAGACACAAGAATCAGAGACCCACCATTTTAATAATATACAAACACTAAACTAGAAGCCACAATATATACACAGAGATCCTGGCATAGACCTGTACAAGACCTGTGCATGCAGCTTTAATCTCTGTGAGCTCATATGTGTTTTTCTCAGTTTGATTTAGAGGGCTTTGTTTTTTGTGTGTTCTCCATCCACTCTGGTTCTTATACTCTTTCCACTATTCTTTTGAGGGGTTCCCTAAACTCTGAGGGGAGGGATTTTATGTAGACCTCCCATTTAAGACTAAATTTTCCAAAGTCTGTCTCTGTCTATCTGTCTATCTGTATATTTGTCTGTCTATCTGTCTGTCTGTCTGTCTGTCTGTGTATCTGTATGCCTCTCTGTCTCTCTGTCTCCATCTGTATTTCTCTGTCTGTCTCTGTCTCTCTCTCTGTCTCTCTGTCTCTGTCTCTCTCTGTGTCTCTGTCTCTCTCTGTCTGTCTCTCTGTCTCTCTGTCTCTCTCTCTCTCTCTCTCTCTCTCTCTCTCTCTCTCTATCTATCTCTCTCTCTGTCTCTCTCTGAGTATTGTCTAGCTGCATATCTCTGTATTTGTTTCCATCTGCTGGAGCATCATGCTCCTGCTCCTCTGATGACGGCTGAGCAAGGCACTATGAGTATAGCAGAATATCAATAGGAGTCATTTTTTTTTTGCTGTTTATTTTTATTAAGACCAGTAGCATTTAGTCTCTGATATATATAGTCTCTGATTTTTGGTCATCCAAGCAGTGTGGGGTGTCTGTTCCACTTAATGGAGTAGGCTTTAATTCAAATCAATTATAGGTTAGTCACTCTGACAAGCTATGTGTCACTATTGCCCTAACATATCTTTTAGTTAGGGCATAATTGTAGAACTAATGGTTTGTGGATGGCTTGTTGTTTATGTTTCCTTTTGGTACCTTCCTGGACCAAACACTGTAGCATACAGAGAAGAAGGCTCTGTGTTTGTACCATCTTGACTTCTTCATGTTCAATGAGTAGTATAGGTGTTTACTTCAGCAATAGGGTCTTGCTGTCAGTTTTTAGGGAACAATCTATTGTTGTGGCAACAGCCTAGGTGGTTTGAGTATTCCTGTGGGGGCTTTTTTAGCCAAAATCTCGATTGGATGTAACCCAATTCTAGTATAATAAGTTTCTACTCTACTAAGTTTTCATAGTTCACCTCTAATGAACATTAATTCAACTGTCTTTTTCCTCATTCCCTTCTTCAACCCCATCTACCTGCCTTTTCCCCACTGGATTTTTCTGTTACAGCTCCCATCCATCCATAATTATTCTATTTCCCTTTCTTAGTTAGAGCTATCTGTTCCCTGTAGTATCCTACTCTATAATCCCTCTTTGTGGTTCTACTGATTGTAGTTTGGTTATCATTGACTTAAAAGCTAATATCTACATATTAGTGAATGCGTACCATATTTGTTTTCCTGGGTCTGGGGTACTTCACTAAGGTTAATTTTTTTTTCTAGAACTTGCCTGTAAAATCTAGATGCCATATTTTTAATAGCTGAGTAATATTCTATTATGTAAATGTACCACATTTTATTTTTTTATTCTTCTGTTGAGGTGGACATCAAGATAATTTCCAATTTTTGGATATTATGAATAGAGCATCAATGGTCATGGTTGAGTGAGTGTCTCTGTGGTAATGATGAAGCAACCTTTAAGTAGATGCACCACAGTAGTATAGTTGGATCTTGAGGATCTTGAGGGATATTACAATATTCTTGAAGATTCTACACACTGATTTACATGGTGGCCATACATGTTTGAACTCCTACAAGTTTTGGATTGTGGGACTGTTAAATGATAGCTCGGTTCATGGTCAAGCACTGCCCTCAAACACTGGGCTCTAATGAGACAGTAGGTGTTCAGATTTGCTCCCAGACTCCAGGCTCTTGACACGAGGCCCAAGACCTCCATTGATCTGCACCTTTCAGACATGTAGGGCAATGCCCCTACCAGCCCCTCCACAGGTAGAGGGTGTGACTACAGGCTGCAGACCTTCAAGAGATCTCCATATTAATGATATACCTAAGAGCCAGAGGGAGTAGCCAATTAAGCATTCCTTCCTTAGACCCTCCTCCTTACAAAGGTTATTTAACCACAGGCTCGCCCTGAAAGTAGGGGGTACAGCTAGATCTGCTTTCTACCACAGCAATAAACATTTCTCGTGTCTTTAGGGTCCCCCCCCCCACCGTGGGGAACCATGGAGAAGGCCTTTAACTAATGAGCCACTGCAGCTGTCGCCTAATCTGCCTCTAGAAGACTTCTCTACATTCTAGCCAAGGGGGCTGCCAACTCAAGAAAGCTAGCTGAGCCACTGATGACCCAGCCAAGTCCCGGTAACCAAGAGACTCATTTTCCCCACAGGGCGCTGCAGTCCATCCTGTATGCCCCCACTCAACTCTTCTGGGGCTCCCAGTAGCACCTGAAATCAGTCGATCCCTGCATGTCTTCTTGTCCAGGGGTCCCCACTCCAGAGCTCTACCCCGAAATGTACTAGACTGAGATCTCCCCATGCCCAGGTGGAGTCCAGCGGCTTCTCATAGCCCGATGTCTGCCCGGCACCACGTAGAGGAGACTCAGTCAAATTCCTGTGCTTCTGCTCCCCAAGCTGTGGTTCCAGCCACCTGGGGTGGCAGACAAGCGGGATCCACAACTCAGCCCAACAGAACCCTCACCCACATGTGAGCTATAGCCCCACAATGGATGAGTGTTTCCCTTGCTTCATATCCCCACCAGTATGGGCTGTCACCTGGCCTGTTGATATTAGATATTTGATAGGTATAAGACAAAATCTCTAAGTTTGATTTGAAAAAAAAGTCAAACCTTTAAAGAAAGAAATTGAAGAAGATAATAAGAAGATGGAAAGATCCTCATGCTCATGGATTGGTAGCATTAACATAGTAAAAAGTGGACACCTTACCAAATGCAATGTACAGATTCACCCAAATTTCAACCCAATTTTTGACAGATCTTTATTCACTTTTCTTTAATGATATGACCCATTGAAGGTTGATCACAGTCAAGGACAGGCCCCACAACCAAGAGTGTATTAAAAATTCATTGATCTCATTGGCAAAAAACTAACAAACAACTCATAACAACTTAGCATTGGATAAGTAGGGAGGTGAAGTCAGAGAGGAGCAATACAAGAGAAGTTCTGGGGTTAGTATGATTAAAATATATGCTGTGAAAGTTTCCAAGAACAAAGACAACTATTATTTTTAAAAGGAGTTTGGAAGAACTTGAATGTGTCATAAAATAAATCAGCAGTACTTAGTTTACAGTGTAATAGATATACTCTTTTTGTTTTTACAAGCATTGTAAAATTCTAAAATTAAATATTGCTTTAAATATAGTGAAGCCAGGTGTTATTTGGTAATAATTATACATACATATTTTACTCATAAAGATTTCAAATAAAGACACATTTATTATGCATATAGTCAAAATGTTTTTATTTAACCATGAAAATCAAAGCATTCTTCTTGTTACTGATATATAGATAGAAAAACATTTCAATTTTTTTTTACAAGTGGAATGTTTTCGCAGAGGTGTTGCTATTTCGCCCTTAACAAAGAAACTCTTCATATAATTTACAAAGTAAAAATTTTAGGGAAGTTCCGAAGTAACCAAAATTTAAAGTTTTGTTGCCAGGAAATGATGAGGCCAAGGTCAAAAATAAATTAAACTGAGTACATTTATTATGAGAATAAATGTGATTTGTAGGACAAATAAAACAAGTTTTGCCCTGAGTAAAAAGTTTAAAGTTTGTTCAAAAATACTAGAAGATGAGCCTTTAGTTATTGGTGGATTATCAAGCTAAAATATAGAATTAGAAAATGACTTAAGCATTTTACTCCTAGCTATATTAATCTATAATAGAACCTTCAGTATTCAATAGTGAAGGTTTGCCTTACTTGCCCCCGAGAGACTGATGCATTGTAAATCTTGGTGATTAGATTTGCAATCTGAGGGAATAGTTTTTAGGAGCAAGATTTTAATGAAACAAAGTGGATAATGTCCTTTGTGGAAAGAAGGATATGGAACCATATTCCCTATCAGCCATTTCCCAGCTTCATACAAGTTATATGAATTACTTAGCCTTGGCCTCAAGTAGGTAAGAACATACCTTGAAAGGCTTCAATAGTGTTGAAAATGAAATGTAAAATGGCTAGCAGAGTTTGCAGGCTGTAGGAAGAGGTTAATAAGTAGTAGTTTTAATTAGTGTTTTTCAGCTAACTTTTCTCCCAACTGAACTTGATATACGAATTATTTATTTGCCTCATTTGGCTTTAGCTTTAGATAGAGGTTACTTTTTTTCAATATGAGAATATACACCTGTTAGTTTAAAAATGGAAAATAATATAATTATAGCAGACTCAAGGATATGATAGAGGCTAGATCATGATGTCTATGCATATCCATGTTTCAAATCCCAGAATTGGAATATGTTGGATAACACAGCAAAATAGACTTTGCAGATGTGACTGTATTAAAGATTTTGAACATGTCTTATTCAGGTAGACTTGTTATATTCATGTGAGGGAAACAGGAAGAGTTATATTCAAAGGAAAAGGTTATAGTATGACAGAAACAGAACTTGAAGTGATTCACTTTGAAGATGAGGAAGGGGTCCCGAGGCATGGAATTCAGTTGCCTTAACAACTAGAAATGGCAATGAGGATTACGTACTAAAGCCTTGGGAAGAAATAGGCCTTTGACACTTTTAGTCCTGTGAAGATAACTGCAGACTTCTGACATACAGAACTGAAAAGAATGTATTCATGTTTCTGTAAGCAATACATATAATGTTTGATACAATGGTAACCAGAAATAAATACTAGTAAATCCAAATTGATTTTAGGTTTATTTCTGTTAGTTAATAATATGTAACAATGCACTCCCCTACTTCCACTACCATAACAGGGTGACTTAAATTAACAGACATTTATCTAATATTAAAATATATTTTGTTATTTTATGTGTAGCTTGTGTAACATGTGAACAGGCATGTTTGTATACTGTACTTGTATGTCCAGTTTTGTATGTACATGTGAGCTTGTGGAGGTCAGAAGCTGATTTCAGGTGTATCACTCAACTGTATGACTCTTATCTTTATCCTTTTCTTTGAGACAGGGTTTCCTACTGAGCTTACCTATTCAGCTATAGAGGCTAGTCCGCAAGCCTTGGAGAGCCTATCTATCTTCACCTCCCTAGTGTTTAAATTAGAGACATGTACTGAGGTCCTTGCTTTGTTGTGGCTGTTTTGTTGTTGGTGGTTTTGTGGTTGTTTTGTTTTGTTTTGTGGGTCCTGTTGATATAAACTAAAGTTCTCTTGTTAGGGTACCAGGCATTTTATCAACTAAGACATCTCCCCCATACCAGTTTTTGTTATTGTAAATGTATATTTTATGCAGCCCACTGTGAAACATCATTGCATATATATAATATATGATGACCAGACCTGTGTAGAACATATACTTATTATTCTAGGCATGTAACATTTGTTTTTAGGGGGATTCAAAAATCTCTCGGGGGATATTTCAAAGCATCCAATTAATTGCTGTCAGACATTTATCTCACTCCTAAGTCTTTAGGGCTCCTATAAGATTTTGCTAATTTGGTCTGGGCTTCAGTTGGTATCAGCTGAGCTGGCTCATAATTCTTAAAGCACTTACTGTTTCATTTTTCTAGTCTGGTAGGTCTAGGGAAAATTGAGCAGGTGGGAAGTATCTCTGTTTTGTATTCTCACTACCTCCCTAGAAGCATTGGTCTAGGTTGCAACAAAGGGGAATAAAAGAGGATAGGATAGTTGTAAGGCGAATAAAAAGGAGATGATATATGTTTGACCACTTAAAACTGGCATAGCATCATATGCATTGCATTCTTTTGTCCAAGGTAGGGCATAAAAGATACTCAAGTTTTGGTGAGTGATGAAGTAAACTTTATTAAAGCTTTATTTATTTATTTAAAATATATGACTGTTGTATCTGGATGTACACCTGTATGCCAGAAAAGGGCATCAGATCACATTATAGATGGCTATGAGACACAATATGTTTGCTGTGAATTGAAAGTAGGTCCTCTGTAAGAGCAGCCAGTGGTTTTAACCACTGATCCATCTCCCCAGACCCTTATTGTTTGTTTTAATGAGACAAGCTACAAAGTCACATTTACAAAGACCATGGAAAGAAAATTTTTTTTGAAATATTTGGAAATTGTATACTAGAAAGCAACTATTGAAAAATTCTGTTTCAACTCTTACCTGATTTTCTAACCCTTGTATTTGACCATCACTTCAAATACATTCTGACTCACTAATTCTGTGTAATAATGATATGCTGGTGTGCTTATGATAAACTACTTTGGTCTGGTTATGCGTTTTAAAAAGATCTGATCAATTAATTCCACTTGACAGCATTAATAACTATTTGTCTAGTGAATATACTCTTCACTCCCATTTGTATTGATTTTTGAAAGGCAAAGTGTCGAACAATTTTTGCCAAATTGCTTTTCCAATACATGATTCCAGGTTCAAGAAGTCTCACCCCTGTGGAATTACTAATTGGATGTTATCTCAACACTCTTCTAGAAATGTTTCTAATGCAGTTTAGCTAAAAACCATATGTTACATCCTGCTTTTTCTGCATCAGATCTTCCCACTTTATTTCTTCATCCAGGTGTTACTTATTTCTAAAGAAATGATGATATAGGCAAATGTGTGGATACTTATTAGAGTAAAAGAAGTTATTGCACTCATGTCATGTAATTTCCTGAGTCCAGATGGGCTGGTGTGGCAGCTGTGTTTTGATCAACTGTGAAGGTGTTTGTCTCAGGATGTGTTGACAACAACAACACCATTTGAAGCAACCAACTTTCCAAGAGCATGTGACTTAGTTTTAATTTCTTGATTTTTGTGTTATTGTTCTTTAAAAAACAACCATCATATTGCAGAAAATGAGTGTGAATAAATGAATGAAGCTTACTATTATCTGCATGATTGCTGAAATCCAATCTTGATGCTATTGAAACTTAAGACATTGATTTCAACCATTGACTCATCTAACTTTTTCTTTGGTTTCATTGTGAGTTTTAAAATTTGATTTTAAATCAATGTACAGTCAAATTAATGTTTGGTGGTTTACAATACACAATGTTTAACATATAACAAATGTGTATAATTAACACCTTGTAAGTCATAATCTCTCCGAACTGAAAGCAATATTATATCCTTTTAGTTAGCAATCAATAAAACTATGTGTCAATAATTACATAAAATATACTACTCTGAATTATGAAAAATAAAACTTTTTATATAAATAGCAAGCATCATTGACTAATCCTAGAAAAAATATAGGCTATGTGTTTCCACATTTTTCCCCTGAACTTTTTATCTCCACCTCATTAACTCATATCTGATATTGTTCTATTTTCCACCATACCTTCTGTTCTTTAGTGAATGGCCTTAAAAAATAAAAATCATATTACTCATCAGAACTATTTAATTAGTTTTATATGTGCTATTAAAATTTAAGTTTAACGTGTAAGTTAATGGATTCCATTATAGCATCTTCATATATTTGTGTCATTGTAATTATTTTCTTGTTTTCCCTCACTGCCCTCTGCAGAATCCCCTAAAAGAATTTTCTAGAGAATACTACTGATCCTGCAAATTCCCATGAGTGTCTTAGAAAGTGCGTTATGATAAGGATCTTGCACACAAGCAGAACTTACTAATATGCTTCACTCATCTGGCAATGTATGTTCTAATAATCATCACTACTCATTTGTGTTTTGCTGCACATCATTCCAAGGATTTCCTTATAATATGACAAAACCAAATACCTCTTAGCTTATATAATTGTACGTTTTACTACTTACAAATTTATATATATATTTGTGTGTGTGTATTTGTGTGTGTGTGTGTGTGTGTGTGTGTGTGTATTCTGAGTAACCATAATTAATTATTTTAAACTCTATAGCTAGTAGCTAGGAAGCCTAAAGTTCCATAGTCTGTGTCTGTGATTATAGGAATGGTTAAAGTGTGTGTGTATGGGGGATTATCTATGAATTGATTAAAACTGCACTGATGAATGAGGTAGGACTAGCAGGTGCAAGGCCTGAGGCAGGGTGAATTTTAGTTTCTTCACTTAAAGCTTCTAGAGATCATGGTGTATGGTGTCTGCCCACATTTACAAATGGAATACACTGAAGAGGCATAAACACTTACTAAAACCCTGGTAGGAGTACATTTTGGCTGCCAGCAACTCTTCGCCAAGCAAACATTTTGAAAACACTTGGGCGATCCTGGCTGCCCTTGTGTTTTCATAAATATTTCCATCCAGCAGGCAGTCACAGAAGCCTTGCAGAAGAGACTGGTCAACAGGAAAACTAGAGATGGAAGAGGCTCCATGAGCAGCTGCTCAGTTGTGAAAATGTATGCAAAAGCATATGGCTGTCTTTAGGGCCTTAAGTCAATGTTTATTTAAATGTATTTATTTGTTTATTATTTACATTTTTCTGCAAATATAAAAACACAGACTACCATTTCAGAAGATGTTTTTGTCTAAGCAAACTGTTCTCTTTCAAAAATAAACTGTGTAAAGGTTCAGTATGACAAAAATACATATTTACATAAAATATTTTAAGACATAAAAATTTGAGTATAATTTGGCCTGTTTGGCATCATAGACTTCAATTACTCTCCTTGGCATTCCTGCAGTCTCACACATCCATTTTTATTTAGAAGATGTACCATTTAATTTTCTATCGTGTAAGCTGACTTACAGGATATCTAGGTGAAAAGCATTTAGAATTTGGTTCTAGTGCAGTATGCTGCAATTTGCTTTCTTGATTATAAATGCTGAGGCTTCAACACTTTCATATACTCGGTTATGTGTTGTGTTTAATTCAAATAGTGAACTGTATCTAAAAATAGTTTTTGTGAAGGTCCTAAATCTGGAAGCCATTCTTTTTTCATATATTGAACCTACATTAAATTTTACCACAAGAGGAAGCATCTTTCGGAGTGTAGCACTCTATGTAGGCAGGAAATACTCTATGTAGGCAGGAAATTTGTTTTTTCCTTGTGTAGATAAAGGTTGGGTGTTCTGACATGAGCAAGACATCTGGAAATCTAAGTGGATTTAAATTGTAATAGATTAATTAGTTAAAGTATTAAAATTTCATTTTAACTCAGTACTTTTCTTAGAATTCACTCTCATGTAATAGTTCATTCTAGATATATTTTATGAACAAATAAAAATGTACAATTTTTAAATGAATTGTAGTTTGGCTCATATAGATTCTCAGTTCTCATTTGCATTTTAAATTCTTAATTACTATTGCAGAAAGATAGCTCTTTTTCATTTTTTAAAAACCCTGGATTTTCAAATTTGACAATGGAATTATTTTTTAACATGCAACATGTTACAATTTTAAGGAACAGTACTTGGGAAATGTTAAATTTTTGATGGAATTTCTAATAAAAGGAAGATATTATCTGAATGTTTC
The DNA here is from genome assembly GCF_004785775.1 of Grammomys surdaster. Taxonomy (NCBI): domain Eukaryota; kingdom Metazoa; phylum Chordata; class Mammalia; order Rodentia; family Muridae; genus Grammomys; species Grammomys surdaster. The sequence continues at coordinate 419,707 of NW_021620430.1, read as the reverse complement.
TTCAATAATGCGTACTTACTAATAGTTGCTAGAAATTATCCCAAATTAAGAAGAGATGAACAAAGTTACTTAAAAAAATAACTAATCAAAATGGTCATTTTTTTACATAAAATATGTAAGGAATATTTAACACTTCTGAGCTACTAGAAACAGTTTTTAAGGAAGTTTGGTTGAAATGGTCCCCTAAGATAGTCTATCTTTCACACAAAACAAACAGTAAGTAAGCAATAAATGTGGGAGCAGAAATCAAAAGTCTGCAGTCCTGATCATCATATTTGTGATTCCTAAATTAATGTCCCAGCTTAGAAGGTGAGAAATCAAACAGATCCTTTAATGTTACTTTATTCTTGTCATCTGCTCTGCATAATATATAACTCCTGTTTAATCATCCAAATAAAGTACTCTAGCATCTTTCAAATGTAAGCTTTATTGAAATAGTTCAGTAAAATATTGTCTACTTCTCTACTTAGCATAAGTCATTGTTGTTTAGTTTTTTAAATGTTCTGTCTCTGTCTCTCTCTGTCTCTCTCTCTCTGTCTCTCTCTCTGTCTCTCCCTCCCTCTCCCTCTCTCTCTCTCTCTCTCTCTCTGTCTCTCTCTCTGTCTCTCTCTGTCTCTCTCTGTCTCTCTCTCTGTCTCTCTCTCTCTGCTTGTGTGTGTGTGTGTGTGTGTGTGTGTGTAAGCCTGAGCATGTGCAACATGGGATGAATCTGGAAGTCAAAAAAATTTGTGAAATTATTCTGCCTGTCCATGTTTAGGTGTATTCCACGATGTCCCTGAGAGCTCTAAGATGTCCAGTTAATTGATGCTGTTGTTTTTCATACAGAGTTGTAAGTAATCTCCTTCAGTTCCTTCAGCTCTGTCCCCAAATCTTCGATTGGTATTCCCTGGGTTCAGTCCAAAGGTTGACTTGAGTATCTACATCTGTATTAGCCTGGTGCTGGCAGAGCCTCTCAGAGGTCAGTCATGTCAGGCTCCTGTCTGCAAGCACATATTGGCTTCAGTAATAGTGTCAGGGTTTGGTGTCTACTAATGAAATAAAATGCAAGGTGGGATATCTCTGGATGGCCTAGCTTTCAGTCTCTCCTCCATCATTATCCTTGCATTTCCTTTAAACAGGGACAATCTTGAGTTAAAAATTTTGAGATGTCACTGAGCCATAGACAGAGTCATAGTGACTTGTCCCCTGAACCTTCACCCAGCGGATACCCGGTTCTGAAGATATCTGTATTCCCCTGAACACCCACACTCCAGTGTCATTCCCTTCCCCACATCCTGCCTTTCTGTGTTTATAACCCCTGTGTGAATGAATTACAATTTGAGAAAAAATAAATTATAAAAAAAAGAAAAAAAATTGAGATAAGTGGGTAGCCCCATACCTACACTGGGGGCCACGTCTATCTATGGGAGGTGTTCTCTTCAGTTTCTATCTCCCTGCTGTGGTGTATTTCATCTAAGGTCATCATCCCCACTGGGTGCTGGGAGCCTCAGGTGTCTGAGACTTTCTAACGGTTCCCTAAGTTCCCCACACACCACTTCTACTTATTTCTATTTGTTCTCCTGGCCGTCTGGATTTCTCTCCTGTCTCTTCCTATACTTGATCCTGCTCTACCTTTTCTTCTCTCCCACCCCTCTCCCACTCAGATCCCTCCCTCCCTCTGATTCCTGTAATTATTTTGTTCCCCTTTCTATGTGAGTTTGAAGCATCTACACTTTAGCCTTGTCTTTGGCCTTCATTCTTGTTACGTTTCATATGATCTGTGAGTGTATCGTGGGTATTCTGAGCTTTTAAGCTAATACTCACTTATCAGTAAGTACAAATCATGTATGTCCTTTGGGGTCTGGGCTACCTCACTCAGGATGGTATTTACTAGTTCCATCTATTTGCCTACAAAGTTTGTGAAGTCATCACTTTTAATAGAGGAGTGGTATTCCATTGTGCAAATGTATCATATTTTCTGTATCCGTTCTTCTGTTGAGCGACAACTTGGTTGTTTCCAGCTTCTGGGTATTATAAATAAGGGTGCTATGACTGTAGTGGAGCATGTGTCCCTGTGATATGTTGGAGCATTTTTTTGCATATATGCCTAGAAGTGGTATAGCTGGGTCCTCAGGTAGAAATATTTCCAATTTTCTGAGGAACCAGCAGATTTGTTTTCAAAGTGGTTGTACCAGCCTGTAATCCCAACAGCAATGTAGGAGTGTTCCTCTTTCTCCATAGCCTCACCAGCATCTGCTGTTGCCTGAATTTTTTATCTTAGCCATTTTGATTGCTGTAAGGTGGAATCTCAGGGTGGTTTTGATTTGGATTTCCCTGATGACTAAGGTGGTTGAATATTTTTTCTTTATATTTTTTACATTCCAGATTTTATTCCCACCCCACCCCATACATGCTCCCACTGTCCCATATCCCATACCTCCTCCTCATGCTGTGTCTCCACAAGCATTTTCCCAACACCACCCAACCAGACCTCTAAACTCCCTGGGGCCTCCAGTATCTTGAGGGTTGGGTGCTTCTTCTCTGCCTGAACCCAGACCCACAGTCCTCTCCTGTATATGTATTGGGGGATTTCATAATAGCTGTGTATACGGCCTAGTTAGTAGTTCAGTGTTTGAGAGATCTCTGAGGTCCATGTTAGTTGTGACTGCTGTTCTTCCTATGAAGTCACCCTCCTCCTCAGCTTTTGTCAGCCTTTCCCTAATTCAACCACAGGGGTCAGCAGCTTCTGTCCATTGGTTGGGTATAAATACCTGCATCTGAATCTTTCAGCTGCTTGTTGGGTCTTTCAGAGGGCAGTCATGATAGGTTCCCTTTTGTAAGCTCTCCATAGCTTCAGTAATAGTGTCAGGCCTTAGGACATCTCCTTGAACTGGATCCCACTTTGGGCCTGTCGCTGAACATTCTTTCCCTCAAGCTCCTCTCCCTCTCCATCCCTGCAGTTCTTTTGGACAGTAACAATTATGAGTCAGAGTTTTAACTGTGGAATTTCAAAGCTCTCCCTCATTTGATGCCCTGTCTTTCTGCTGAAGCGGGCTCTATAAGTTCCCTCTACCCACTGTAGGACATTTCATCTAAGGTCCCTCCCTTCGAGTCCTGAGAGTCTTTCCCTTCCCAGGTCTCTGGTACATTCTGGTGGGTCCCCCAAACCTCCTACCTCCCAAGGTTTCCTGTTTCTGTTCTTTCTGCAGGCCCTCAGGGCTTCAGTCCTTTTCCCTCACCCAATAACAGATCCAGTTCCCCTCTTTCACCCTTCTTGGTCCACTTTGCCTCTCAGGTCCCTCTTTCCTTCCCCACTTGTGATTCTTTAGGTTTTTCTTGGACATTCAAGATTCCTCAGTTAAGAAATTTATTTAGCTCTTTACCCCATTTTTTAATAGGGTTATTTGCTTGTCTGGAGGCTAGCTTCTTGAGTTCTTTGTATATATTGGATATTAGCCCTCTATCAGATGTAGGATTGGTAAAGATCTTTTCACAATCCACTGGTTGCCTTTTTGTCCTATTGACAGTATCCTATGCCTTACAGAAGCTTTCCAGTTTCATGAGGTCCCATTTTTCAATTCTTGATTTAGAGCATAAGCCACTGATGTTTTGTTCTGGAAAATTTCCCCTCTGCCAATGTGTCCAAGGCTCTTTCCCACTTTCTCTTCCATCAGATTTAGCATATCTGGTTTATGTACAGGTTCTTGATCTACATTGACTTTAGCTCTGTACAAGGATATAAGAATGGATCAATTTACATTTTTCTATGTGCTTACTGCCAATTAGACCAGTACAATCAGTTGAAAATGCTGTCTTTTTTCCACTGGATTGTTCTGTCTTCTTTGTCAAAGATCTAGTGATCATAGGTGTGTGGGTTTATTTTTGCTCTTCAATTCTACTCCATTAATCTACCTTCTGTTTCTGTACAAATACCTTGGGTTTTTTCTTGTTGTTGTTATTGTTTTGTTTTTTAATCACAGTTGCTCTGTAGTACTGCTTGAGGACAGTGATAGTTATGCTTTCAGAAATTCTTTTATTGTTCAAAATCGTTTTCATGATCCTGTTTTTTTTTGTTATTCCAGATGAAGCAGAGAATTGCTCTTTTCTATATCTGTGAAGAATTGAGTTGAAATTTTGATGAGGCTTGCAATGTATCTGTAGATTGCTTTTAGTAAGAGGTAGGGTTAACAGGGATACTTCATCTACTCTGCCACAGGGCTTGGGCTTTTCAGGGAGGCAAGACACAGGAGTTTTTACTCTGCTTATCCCAAGATGGCACTGGGCAGGTGTCAGGCTAGTTGGAAGCTGCAGGACACAGCTCTGGGGGTGGCGGAGCAAATTCTGAGGGTGCTGGACAGCCAGAGCAGGATTAGGAGTCCCTGGACCTGCAGGGAGGCCAGAGCCATCTGGTTTTCAGGATCTTGGGCACCCAGGTTCTGTTGGGAGCAGTAGAAGACCTGAAAAAAGAGTGGGGCCCTCAGGCTGGATCTAGTCTGGGGCCAAAAGGGAAAGGGGGAGCTCTATCTGGGTCCCAGGGGATGTGTTCTTGGCTTGTCAACAGGCTCCTGGGGCTTGGCTTGGTGGTCCTGGCTGGGAGTACAGAGAGGCCTGGTATAGGAGATTAGGCAGCCAGCTCTTTAGATGAAGGCCTTCTCCATTGCTCCCCATGGTGGATCCTGATGAAAAGAGGCAGCTTACGATTTTAAGTCATTTATTATCAAGGCAGAAAGTTGATGAGTAAAACTGTACTCCACTTCTGAAAGTGCGCCTGAGATTAAATACCTTTTGTAGGGAATAGTGTCTGGGGAAAAAAAGCTTAATTTGTTGAACCTCTAAGCCTTTAGGTACATCATTAAAATTGAGATCTGTCTTGAGGCTATATGACCACAGATCATGTCTTCTACTTGTGGAGGGGCTTGGGGAATTGCCCTTATGTGACCCATGGCCACAAATATTTGGAGGGCTGTGTCCTCATATCAGGAGCCTAGTGTCAAGGAAATGTCTGTTGTCCCTTTAGGGTCACCAAGGTTTCTAACTTTAACTCAACCAGAAACCAGACTTCCTTTCAAGGTCCTAAGTCTCCCATTTTTATGTTTTTTAAAAGAGAGGGGTCACTGGAGTGACTATGTCATTTTGTCATTTGTAGTGAAAAGTTTGAGTGTGGTAGAAGTATCAAAAGAAAACACTACACAGGCCAGATGGGTAGCACAACTAAGCCAGGGGGTAAGGAGGAGTAGGGATTGTAAAGACAAGGGATTATTGAACCAATTAATTATTTTGTGGGTTGTACAGTTTGAGGGTATTAACATTGGTTTTCAGTTTGAGGGTATTAACATCGGTTTTAAACAACATTGGATTAATCTATATAGAAATCATGTTTTATTTTTTAAATATTATATAACTTCCCCCATGTTTAGTAGCCAAAGATGGTTATTTTTACTATGTTAACTGTTAACCTTACTGATCCATGAGCTTGGGACATCTTTACATCTTGTGAGGTCTTCTTAGAGTTCTTTCTTCAGAGATTTGAATTTCTTGTCATCCAGATATTTCACTTGCTTAGTTAGTATCACACCAAGATATTTTATATTATTTGTGGGTATTGTGAAGGGTGTTTTTTCCCTAATTGCTTTCTCATCCCTTTTATCCTTTGAGTCAAGGTAGTCTACTGATTTGTTGAAGTTAAGTTTATATACAGCCACTTTTATGAAGTTGTCTATAAGGTGAAGGAGTTCTCTGGTAGAATTTTTGGGTTTGATTATGTATATTATCATACCATCTATAAATAGTGATACCTTGACTTCTTGCACCTGATTTGTATCTTTTGACATTCTTCTTTTGTCTAACTGCTCTATTTAGAACTTTGAGTATTATATTGAATAAAGAAGAGTGAGTAGGCAGCCTTGGCTTGTCCTTGATTTTAATGGTATTGCTCCTGGTTTCTCTCCATTTGATTTCATGTTGGCTGTTGGTTTGCTGTATATTGCTTTTATTATGTTTAGGTATATGCCTTGAATTCCTAATATTGCTAATATTTTTAGCATGAAGGGGTACTGTATATTGTCAAAGGCTATTTCAGCACCTAATGAGATGATCATATGATTTTTTTCATTGAGTTCATTTATATAGTGAATTACATTGATGAATTTCAATATAAAGAACCATCCCTCAATCCCTGAGATGAAGCATATATTTTCAAGGTAAATGAATGTGTTGATATGCTCATGCATTCAATTTGGGAGAATTTTATTGAGTATTTTTACTTTAACATTCAAGTTCTCATTCTTTGTTATGTCTTTGTGTGGTTTAGTTATCATCAAAACTCTGGCTTCATAGAATGAATTAGGGTCCTGTGGAGGATTGATGATCCAGAGAAGAGGAATACTAAAGCAGTGAGGCAGGAGTGGGTGGGTGAGCACAGTCTTTGAGGCATAGGTCAGGGGATCAGTTGGGGGGTTTCTGGAGAGGAGACTGGGAAGGGGGATACCATTTGAAATATAAAAAATAAAACTATTAGTAAAACAAACAAACAAACAAAAAAAAAACAAAGAATTCACATTGTCATGCTTGCCCACCAAGTTTATTTTACAGGCTGAGTCATCTTCCAGGCCCATGTCTTTTATAGTGATGCTTTAAACTTTCTGAAATTCCGCCATCTGAATATATGCATGTTTGTTTGTACATGTGTGTGTTTCAAATAAATATTTTAAAAGATATGATTGTATAATCCTTAATACTTTCTGGATCGCTTAAATCGCCATTTAGCATTCTAAAATATAAAAGAATAATACCTTTAAAAATAAATATATAAGTATGTTCAGCCAGGTATGGAGGAACACTCTCAGCACTTAGGTGGAAGAGATAGATGAATCTCAGTGAGTTCAAGACCAGTTTAATCTATGTAACTAGTTCCAGGTCAATTGGAAATACATAGTAAAGCATTTATTCAAAGAAAGACACACAGAGAGAGAGAGAGAGAGAGAGAGAGAGAGAGAGAGAGAGAGAGAGAATGGAGAGAGAGAGAGAGAGAGAGAGAGAGAGAGAGAGAGAGAGAGAGAGTGAGTTTAATTGGAGGAAGTTGGTGGAAATTTCCAAAATAATAGCTACAAACTTAGGACAATTATGCACTTTTCACCACTGGAGATGACAATATGACACCACTGTAAAATTGCCTGAAGTAATACATTAGTATCCTATAAGCACCTGGCACTCCATCACACTTCCTTTCTTAATGTGTGTCTCTTAGTGTTAGGGTTTAACTTTTTTTCTTTAAAAATATAATACTAATGAGTGTATCAGACACAAGGTAATTAGAAGTAGACCCATAGATTTTACATACACATGACTCTTATGCATCTCTATTAGGTAATGTGTTTATCACTAATATATGTTACATTTTGTCAAAGTAATATGTAATTATTTAAAAGATAAGAGAAGCAGAAAGTTTTCAGTTACTTAATAAACTAACCCATTTTAAGCATTGTAAAGATTAGCCACAATAAAATATAGATAGCAAAAATCTCCCAGAGCCAAATGAATCAAATACTGTCTTCTGATATCTAAGGAACATTTTGTCAACTTGTGTAGTCAGAAGCTTAACATACTTGGAAACAAGTGCCCCCCACTTAACTAGTATTAGGACCATGTAAAAATGTTAAAATGCAAATCACTATTTAATGGATAAAGATCGAAGTTCCCATTTTAAGGAAGTCACCTTCCTCCATGATGGCAGTACTTTGGGCTGCTGGGAGACATTTTGAGTAGCAAGATAGTTTCTAGAGAAAAGCTGAAGGAGTGACTGATTTCAACAAGGAAACTAGATAGACTGCATCAGGCACTTCTGAAGCTTTATGTGTGTTCACTCTTAAGGTGGAACAGCTGTTAGTGGTAATCTCTAGTCCAAAAATATTGAAAATCACATAGCTCAGGGTATATGTAGTTAGAACTACAGATCTGAGTAGTATCTAGAAAGATAAGGTTTCCATTTCTTTTGCATGTGTTGAATGGCTGGAAGAAAAGAACAGAACATAAAGCAAATTTTGTAAAGTCAGAACAATGGCAAAGTTATTGACCCTGCTCTATACTCATGGACCTATTAGTAGATTGCTTATAGAGCACACCCTCTTTCATATCGTAGACAAAGTAGATTTACAAGATCTAATTTGTCAAATAATTAAAATCTGCCATAAGGTGGGCTTGTGTGCTTTGGAATCTCTCAAGAATTTCTAAGCAAAGCCTAATGAAGGTGCATTTCAAAAGAATGTTTTGATACCCTGAGGAAGATGGATTTAAACAAAATGGGGTAAGAAGACAGAAGTACACACAGAATATTTCCCCTGTTTGGCGCAAAAAAAGGACATAGAAGGCTAGAGACTAATCTTAGAATATACCTTTAAGGTCACATGGGAGATGTTAACGGTTATGTTTGCTTAGACATGATGACAAAGAATCAAATGTTCTATTCAATTACTTGGATACCATGTGTTACACAGAAACCTAAACAATTGTTTGTTTTATTCTCTACCAGAAGTATTATGCAAATGTATGGAGTTTTTATTTCCTTTAATGCTCTGAGATATTTGGATAAAAAGGCACCATTAAGTATTTTTATGGTTATAAGCTATCCTTCGTTACAAGGTGGTGAAACATCATTAGTCAAATGGAACACTCTCAATAACTCACCTCTAAAACAGTTTTTTCCTTGGAAAATGATTATTTAGGAACTGAAATATCAAAATTTATAAAGATGTTTCAGCAATGAAATAGAGTAGTATATAGCTGTTTCTCTTTCCTTTAGCAGACACTGTTATTAGAAACCAAAAGACAGGGGAACATTCAGCATTATTATGTAAGAAGCAAGTCTAGTACTGCTAGAGTCAAAGAGTTTCAAGTTAACCTCAGAGCTGGGAGGTGATGATGGTGGTAGTGGAAATGATTTTAAAAAGACTCATTTTCATGTATATTTACATATATTGTCAGATTTCTAGCATCTTTCATTCCTCGGATATGCATTTTGCAAAGCATGTTTACCAACTCAAAACCAAAAGTGTTTAAAATATCAATTTAATATAACTTAGAGCACCAGTGTTTTGTCCCCTTCCATTTATGTTGTGTAGAAAACCAGACTTCACTGTGGAGAAAAAAAAGTGTGTTCAGATTAAAGCTTTAAATTGGTGGCTAGTAGCCCAGTTATGAAAAACTTGACTGCCTGCTGCTCCTTAGTAATGTGTTCCACAGGCTGTTGTTTTCTGCTGATTGCCTGTTTACAGTGATTTACTCCAAATATGTGGGCGTCTTAAATATATGCGTGTTGTCCAAGAAAAAAGGAGTCAGTTTATTCTAAATGATGAAATGAGCGGCAACACACAATGGCTTCTGTTGATCCTTTACTAATTCTTAAATTTGAAAAAAGGACTTGCCATGAATGCTTGGAGATCAATAAAGAAATCAGTTAAATATGAGGAACCTCCTGTGAGCACAGCACTGATGTAGGCTTAGGGAATGGTTAGATAATGTTTGAGCCTTCAAGAAACTTATAACTCACATTGATTTGGATGAATGCCATTCAAACAAAATGATTTCTATTACAAAGCAGAATAAAAAATAATACTTTACCAATTTGATAAATTAAGCAGATACACAATTCAATTGAAAAAGCTTAACAGTAATTCTAATTAAGACTTCTTCAATTCATATACATCCAGAAGTCAGGGCATTTGAAGCTAATACTGTTCAATTATTTATGAGTTTACCCAGTAATATAACTCAATATGAAACATTCACTTGTATTGAATAAACCTAATGTGCCAAACATTTGTACAAGGTCTTAAAGATAAATGGATTAATAATATGGGCTTCTTAACGTTTACAAGCTCTAAATGTAGAAAATGAGGCAGCACAAATTTAACTGTAAATTTAAGATAAAATTATCATTTCAGAGTTGATGAAATGGTGCATGGATACATGTGGGATAAGTGGACCATGCCACCAGACAAAAGGACTGGTAAGATTGAGCAGCCTCAGATCCTGGTAAATCTAAGAATTTAGGTTGGCAAAAGTGGAGAGAGCTCCCTACCTAACTACCTGATCAAGAACATGTTACCATGACACTCCACTAAAATGACTATGGTAATCAGTCACATGGCATGAGGACTGAGTTCTCCCATGCTAATGAAGAACTAGAATTATCTAGATAGGCCCAGAGTGTTCACCCAATGATCTTTCCTTTCAGGGCATTCCTACTAACAAAAGGTATTTAATCCCTGGGTCAGTCTGAGTAAGGTTTGTTTGTAGCCACCAAAAAATAAAACATGTTGGACAAATAAGGACTTTCTCTTCATCAAGGATCACCACAGGAGTTGAGGAGCTCTTCTTCCTGAAGAGTCTTGCTTTAATCTCCAGGAGAATGCCTTCTCTCTCCCAGGCTCTCCTTACTCTCAATACTCAGAACCAAACCAGGTTCAGCCCAATTCCAGGGCTTAGACTTCGTCTACCTGCCCTCCCCCAACCCCAGCAGAGATGCCCTGAGGGGAACCATCAACTCATTCCCAACTTCCCATGGTCCCCAGCTAAGGAGTCTGGACACACAGGAGACTGGTAAACACAGCAACCGTCTAAAATCCAGTTGTTTCCAATTGGAGAAAACATAAACTGAGGACCCCTATTACAGACAGTGTTCTGACTCCCTTGAGCTGCTTGCAGGTAGCACTCAGACACCCCATAGTTGAGGCAGATACCCAGCTGGACAGATACAGAAGGCTGTTATTAATTGTTCTAGATAGATGCAGAAAAACTTGTCTGAAATGGTAACAGTAGAGATTTTTGCGATATATTTGAGTAAATTCAGGTATTTTATCAGCGTTTTACTAGTGTAAAGTCTATCAAACACACTACTTTGGCATGATACCTTTGGTGATTGTGTTACAGCTCTGTGTAACTTTTTACTTCATTTCCGATTATCATAAATTGTTCATTGACTGTCAATTCCAGAAATTTTCAGTGGCTTGAATTGAAAGCCATTGGTAAATAATATGAAACTAGATCAATTTTCTAGCTTTGTTTTTTGATACTTTATATTTGTGTTTCTAAATTTAATTCAGTGAAACAGCAATTTAAGCAAGCAAGCAAGCAAGCAAGAAAGAAAGAAACCAAAACATCATATAAAAGTTCAGCTGTTTAAATGTGGAACATTTTAAGAGTTACCAATTTGCACACTCCCAGGATGGCTGAGATCCAAAAACAAGAGAGAGGGGATATTGTATTGTACATTCTGTATTATTTCTGCAGCTTTATTTTACTAAAAAGTTGATGACTTGCCAGAGGAATACTGAAATATGCCACAAATGAATGCTTTGCTAGCCATGAAGCTAGTTGAAAGAGAGAGAGGGAAGAGGGAAGGAGGGAGAAGGAGAAAGAGAGCGAGAGAGAGAGAGAGAGAGAGAGAGAGCGAGAGCGAGAGCGAGAGAGAGAGAGAGAGAGAGAGAGAGAGAGAGAGAGAGAGAGAGAGCAAGCAAGCCAGATAGTTGTTAGAGTAACAATCACTAATAGAATATATTGAGCACTGAGAAACCTAATTGCAAGAGAATCTAAGAATTTAGTTTTTAAAGATTCTAACAATTGAGTACAAGTTTCTCTTAGGTGAAATTTCACTGTCAACTTGATGGGCCTTTGAATCACTGTGAAAATAAAGCTCTGAGCACATCTGTTTTGTATTATCTAGTTTACATTCATTCTAGTGGTAAGAGCCACTTTTAAAAACAAGAGGAACCATTATATACTGAATAAAAAATGAGAAAAGTTAATTTATTAGAGGGCTCCATTGTTCTTTGAATTTTTCTCCACTGTAGATACACTATGACCAGTCAGCTTCTGCTACTATAATTGTATCTTCTATATCATGATGCACTGTATCACTGAAAATGTAAGCCAAAATCAAACCTTCTTCCCTTAAGATGCTTTTGTCAGTATTTTGTCATAGCAACAAGACAAATAAGTAATATAGAATAGTGGGATTGAGAAGTAGTGTCATTGATGTGACAAACCTATCACATGGTTCTTGGGCTTTTGGAATTGGATTGGCGGTGGGGGTGTTGAAGAATTGGGATCTTTAGGCTAGAAAAATCCTTGAATACTATTAGATCAGCTCAATGTGCCATACTGATAGGACCTTGAGAGACAAGAATGTTAAGCAAAACATTGACATTGGAGGCCTGTTTCATGAGAATAGGGAACATTTATATAATATTCTGGCAAATAATCTGTCTGCACTCTTCCCATTTTCTAAGAATTTTAGTGAGGCTGAATATAAAAGTAATGGATTATTATTATGGTGAAGAAAATTTTAAGAAAGGGTAACATGCAAGCTATGTCATGGTTATTATTATTACTTTCATCCAGGTCAATGGTGATGTATAACAAAAAGTAGAGGAGAAAGATAAGATAAATATAGTTTAGGGAGGCAAGGCACTTATGACCAAGTTTAACCTTTTAGACACACAGAATGCAGATTGCATACCACATGTAACTGGTAATGAATTTAGCACTACTAAAGAGAAAAATTGATCCTTTACTGGGATGACAAGCAAGGTTTCCTGAGGTGGAGACCCCAAATTTCTAAGGCTCCATCCTATGAAATGAAAATTTGTTTGAAAAGAGAGAGCTTAAACAGAGATATGAAGTATATCTCCGCTAAAAAATAAACAGCATAAGAAGCATTTTAAAAATTATTTATTATTTATTTATTTGTTGGTAGTAGCAGGCCTGTGTAGGTGGCTGAGAGTTGTATAAGAAGGCAGACTGAGCAATTCATGAGAGTAAGCCAGTAAACCATGTTTCTCCAGAGCTTTCAGTGCCTGCTTCCAGGTTCCTACCTTGAGTTTCTTTTACTGTGATGTGGAAGTATAAGCTAAATAAATTGTTTCGTTTCTTCCTCAAGATTCTTTTGACTGTGATATTTAACTGCAACAACAGAAACATTAAGACAAGGACCAATGCACTGTATTCTAGCAAGGCCAGCCTTCATACCAAGTTGTCTGTATAGCATTATACACATGGTACTAGTTTTACAGGCATATAACATAGTATGGAGAGGATCTTGGGGTTTTGCACCACAGTTCTAGAGAGGTATTGAGAACAGGCTATTTTTGACAGGGTAAGAATTCCTTCAAGGAAACCCCAAGGGGCCATGGTGTGACATTTTGAAGATGAATTCAGGATGTTGAATAAATGAAGCCCATGAGCTGCTGCTGAATAAAGCTCTAGGAGTAGAGTTGTACCAAGTGTGGCTCAAGAGAGAGGTTATAAATACATGAAACAGAGCTGGAGGGATGGGGCAATGTAAATCCTTTCAAACTCAGATAACTATGTTAATATTCTCAGATAACAGAAAAGAGTAAGTAGAATTTGATTATTACCCTACAAGATTTTAGTGTTGCTTTTGTATGATCACTCATTACCATGCTTATATTGTCCTCACTTTTGAATGTTAATGCATACTAAATGACATTGTATGTTGGAAGTAAGTAACTTGTTTGTGAGTGTACAGGGGACTACAGACAGCTGATTGGCTTCAATCTCAGTTAAGACATGGACATTTCATTAAATTTCTAGTTTTCCCCAACCTACTGTATGTTCATCATGTCCTTTCTCCAAGATTTAAATATGAAAGTTCTTGCAATAGGCTATTTTTCCACTTCAGTTTTTAAAAGTTAAGTTCAATGTCTATTTTGAATATTGGTGTTTTTGTGTATGACATTTCGCCAACAGATTTGTTCAAATTTTGATCTGTCCAACATTGTTATATTTCTCATGCTTGTGCTTACAACATTCTCTTGCTAATTATTTGTTTAACTATATTTACTTAGGTTTTCCCATAGCAATTCTTGCCATATTCTTGAATTTCACTAACTGATCATTTTGAATAGTTTATCTTAAGTGTTTCCTGTTCAGTCTTTATTTTGTTGCATTTTCATATGACTCAATATATCTTTTTTTTTTTTTAGATCACATTGAGTTTTATTTGGCCATAAAGATCAAAATTATGTTACTTATAGGAAAGAAAACAAATAAGAGTGGAGATTATAATATTAAATAAAGTAAGGCAGACTTAGAACAAAACTGTATATAGTAGGCATGTCGATTGAAAATAGTATATGATCCACCAATACTTGTCAAATTAGTCAAATTATATTACATGTGACATAATTTTCTAGGTTATTTGAACTTTTTTTACATTTTTATTGGATATTTTATTTATTTACAATGCAGATATCATCCCTTTTCCCCATTTCCCCTCCCTAGAACCTGCTATTCCATACCTCCTACTCCTTTATGCTTTTGTACCATTTCGATTATATGCTTGTATTACGGTCAGTTCTAGGTCGTGGGTATAGCAATACAATAGATGCAAGTAGTCAAGGAACAAGTAATACAATAAACACAAATAGTCAAAGAAAAACCAAGGCGTTAAACCCAATTATATGAACACTCCCGTAATCATCAGGATGACCAAAGTATCTGAGCCTACTTCCCTGTCCTAGCCCAAGGTCATTTTCATGTCTGAAGTCTACTTCCTTGTTCTAGTCTAAAATTTAGATTCCTGTCTGAAAATACTTCTTTGTTCTAGCCTAATATTTAGAATCCTGTCTGAGACTATTTCTTTGTTATAGCCTAAGTTTTAGATTCCTACCTGAAATTACTTCTTTGTTCTAGCCTAATGTCTGATTCCTGCCTGAGGCCTACTTCCCTGTTCTTGGCCAATGTCATATTCCTGCCAAGGAGCCCATTTCCTTGTCCTTGGCCCATGTCAGCTCCTTGCCAAGTAGCCCCAAAGGCTCACCACCTTGCCTCCCTTTTTATTTCATTAACAAGACTGAGCCTTTCTTAGGTTGTTCTGACAAGAATGCCTTCCTTACCCATCATGGAATATGCAATATCAAAAGCAATGAATTTATGTCTTAGGTTGGTAAAGCTATGTACAGAATCTTACCCATCCTTGGCTTGCTAGCCTGTTAAATTAATAACTCTGTCTGGGCGTTCATTACCAGTTTCAAGTCAGGTACTTTGGCTGCCAGCCTATTGATGTAGTTAGAGACAAGCTTTAACACTATGGGCAGGAATCAAAGTATTCCCACGACAAGAAGGGCTAGCCTGATCAAGCTATATATGCCATTCTTGAGGTTTGACCAAAATGGAAATACTGACCTCAGACCATGGATAATTTTATCAGCATTAT
Organism: Grammomys surdaster; assembly: GCF_004785775.1. Classification (NCBI taxonomy): domain Eukaryota; kingdom Metazoa; phylum Chordata; class Mammalia; order Rodentia; family Muridae; genus Grammomys; species Grammomys surdaster. The sequence goes on along the minus strand of NW_021620430.1, from coordinate 404,496 downwards.
TTGCAGCATCAAAGCTCAACAGAGCAACATTCTTTAAATTCATAATCTCACCATGGAACGTTAATACACCCAGAGAGGTGTTAGGATTATAGCAAATATTCTACAGGTGTCTTTAAACCTTTTTCTAATTATAATGACAATCATTGGGAATTTCCAATGTAACACTACTCCAATGATACTTGTCATGACAATTGAGATGGCTGCTAACTCTTGAACCCTGAAACTCATTCAGATAATTTGAATAGGTTATAGAGCATCTTCTGTTGTTTCAGATACCTATATAAATCCTTTTGTATACTCAATACATTAGTAACATTTATTTTGCTAGATGGTTAACAAAAATAATTGTCATCACTCCTTGTGTCAATGCTACTGCAGAAGTAGTGGTGCTAGCAACTAATAAAATTAAAGCTGTTATACCAGCAATAATCAAGTCAGCTACCCTCTTGCTTCTGCTTAAAGCCTACCTCACTTCTTCCAGCACTTTTTTTTTTTTTTTTTTTTTTTTAGTGAATCAATGTTTTCTAACTCAGGGCAGTAAGACAAAAGCTGGTTGATAGACCCCCATAACAGACATGCCAAATTTCAACACACTAACACAATTGGAAATTATATAGTCAATGCAACTTACAATAAATACTGTAGAAGAGACAAAATGAATTTTAGCTTAACAATTAAAAGAGCCTTAACACATACACTAACTCTTGTTTGAAATTCAGATCCTGTCCCAAATTTATCTCTTGGTATGGTAGCATCATAGTGAGCTACATCTAACTTCCAAATATGTCTCTGACAATGTCCAGATCCAGTCTTTCAAAAGTAGACTGTAATTTCCCATATTGAATTGATTTCTAGACCAGTACATGATTGAGTCCTAATAGCTGGTCACCTTTAAGAAGAATACAAGAGACATTATAATTTCTCTTTTTGAATCTCTATCCTACAAGATCTAAAAACTTGAGGCAAGGCAGCTTGTCCCATCTGGGATATAGACAAGCAAAGATGGGTCAGGAATACAGTCAAATACAGCTCCCCAGTCACCTTTGTCAGGGCACTCAGCAAGCTCACAGGTCGGCATCATTTTTTGTCTCACCAGGGATATGTCTCATCAATCTTTTTTAGAGTTCCTTTAAAAAAGAGTTTCAGGGATCCAGGCCCTCCTCTTCCACTGATGCCTGACAAGGCCATCCTCAACTACTTACATAGGTAGAGCCATGAATCCTTCCCTTTGTGTTTCCAGGCTGGAAGTTTAGATACTGGGAGCTCCATTGAGTATATTCATAATCCTTCTAAGAAAGACCAAATCACCCACAGTTTGGTCTTCCTTCTAATTCTTGAGCTTCATGTGGTCTATGCATCGTATCTTAGGTATTGTAAGATTTTGGGCTAATATCCACTTATCTGTGAGTGCATGTCATGTGTGTTCTTTTGTGACTGGGTTACCTCACTCAGGATGACATTTTCCAGTTCTATCTATTTGCATAAGAATTTCATCAACTCATTGTTTTTAATAGCTGAGTAGTACTTCATTGTGTATATGTACCACATTTTCTGTATCCATTCCTTTGTTGAAGGACATTTGGTTTTATTCCACCTTCAGCCCATTATAAATAAGGCTGCTATGAATATAGTGGAGCATGTGTTGGTGTTGTATGTTGAGACATCTTTTGGGTATATGACAAGTAGTGGTATAGATAGGTCTTCAGATAATACTATGTTCAATTTTCTGAGGAACCACCAGACTGCTTTCCATAGTGGTTGTTCCAGCTTACAATCACCCCCAACAATGGAGGAATGTTCCTTTTTCTCCACATCCTCGCCAGCATCTGCTGTCACCTGAGTTTTTGATCTTAGCCATTCTGACTGGTGTGAGGTGGAACACTGTTTTGATTTGCGTTTCCCTGATGACTAAGGATGTTGAACACTTCTTTAGGTGCTTCTCGGCCATACGGTATTCCTCAGTTGAGAATTCTTTGTTTAACTCTGTACCCCATTTTTAATAGGGTTATTTGATTGTGTAGATTCTAATTTCTTCAGTTCTTTGCATACCTTGGATATTAGCCCTCTATCAGATGTAGGATTGATAAAAAGCTTTTATCAATCTCCTGGTTGCCTCTTTGTCCTATTGATGGTGTCCTTTGCTTTACAGAAGATTTGCAGTTTTATGAGGTCCCATTTGTCAATTCTTGGTCTTAGAGCATAAGCCATTGGTATTCTGTTCAGGATCGTTTCTCCTGTGTCCATGTGTTCTAGACTTTTCCCCGTTTTCTCTTCTATTAGTTTCAATGTTGCTGGTTTTATGTGGTGGTCCTTGATCCACTTAGACTTGAGATTTGTACAAGGAAATAAGTATGGATCAATTTGCATTCTTCTACATGCTGACCTCCAGTTGAACCAGCACCATTTGTTGAAAATGCTGTCTTTTTTCCACTGGATGGTTGTGGCTCTTTTGTCAAAGATCAAGTAGATCAAAGATCAGTAGGTGTGTGGGTTCATTTCTGGGTCTTCTATTCCATTGATCTGTCTGCCTGTTTCTGTACCAATACCATGCAGGTTTTATCACTATTGCTTTGTAGTACAGCTTGAAGTCAGGGATGGTGATTCCCCCAGAAGTTCTTTTATTGTTGAGAATAATTCTTGCTATCCAGAGTTTATTGTTATTCCAAATGAATTTGAGAATTGTTCTTTCTATCTCTGTGAAGAATTGAGGGGTAATTTTGATGGGGATTGCATTAAATCTGTAGATTCCTCTAGGCAAGATCACCATTTTTACTATATTAATCCTCCCAATCCATAAGCATGGGAGGTCTTTCCATCTTCTGAGATATGCTTCGATTTCTTTCTTCAGGAACTTGAAGTTTTTGTCACACAGATCTTTTACTTGCTTGGATAGATTCACACCAAGGAATTTTACATTATTTGTGAGTATTGTGAAGGGTGTCATTTCATCAATTTCTTTCTCAGCCTGTTTATCTTTTGAGTATAGGAAGGCTACTGATTTGTTTGAGTTAATTTTATAACCAGCTACTTTGCTAAAGTTGTTTATCAAGTTTAGCAGTTCTCTGTTGGAGGTTTTGGGACCACTTAAGTATACTATCATATCATCTGCTAATAGTGAAATTTTGAATACTTACTTTCCAATTTGTATACCTTTCACCCTCTTCTGTTGCCTAATTGCTCTGTCTAGGACTTCCAGTACTATATTGAATATGTAGGAAGAGAGTGGGCAGCCTTGTCTAGTCCCTGATTTTAGCATGATTGTTTCAAGTTTCTCTCCATTTAGTATGATGTTGGCTACTGTTTTGCTGTATATTGCTTTTACTATATTTAGGTATGATCCTTGGATTCCTGATCTTTCCAGGAGTTTTATTATGAAGAGGTGTTGATATGAGAAAGGAACTCAGGACTTTCTAATATGGGAGAACTAGGTGACTCCCTGTTTGGGGCAAGCATTGCTGTCTCCTTACCTAAGATACTGTCAGGTTTAGAGCTCCTGGGAGCCTCGCCTCCTCTGGATTTTGTGAGACTGGGTGCAGAACTGAAGCCCAGGATCTGCTCTGACTCAATATATCTTGAATGATTTTCTACACCACTTCTCCACTGGCATGGTATTTCACTTAGTGCCTTAATGAATTTTAGTTCAAACTAACTTAACTCTCATTTTTACAGATGTGAACTAAGAAGAAAAATGATATTTCTTATTTGTATATTTCTACTCCCTCAAAATCCCTTCTTTCTGCCTCTCTTATTTATTTTTATGTTATCCTTAGCTATGTTGTCTTCTCTTCCATTCTGATATTTGTAAGCATTCATTCTCCTCTGCCAATAGACAGTGAGTGGCCCCATAGTATGTAGTTTATTATCTCTCATTGAGTCAATACTAATAAACATGGCTTGAATTTTTAAAAGGTCTTCAAAGAAATAAATCAAAATGATGATAGAGTAAACAGGTCATATAAATTAGAAAAAAATAACTTATTCCATTCAGGAACAGAAAGGAACAAAAATAGAGATGCCAGTAGAACAACAAGGAAGACACTAATATCCTTATAGATAAAAAATAGCAAATGTTTAGAAGAGGGGGAACAAAAAATTAAGACCTATGTTTAGATAACAAAGGAGCAGTTTAATATAGAAAATCACCAATACTTTTGAAAAGGAAATTAAATCTGAGTACTATAAGAATCTACATAAAAGCAAAGGAATTACATCATTATAATTTACAAACATTCCTCTGAAGAAGGCTGAACTGAAATAAGATGTAAGTGAACCAAGGTAGTACTTTAAGATTCACATGCTGCTAACAGAAGTAAAGCATAAATTGCTGGCTTACTATTGTAATCAAAACAAGAAGTGGTATGAAAATAAGTGATAGAATGATGTCTGAGATATACTTGATGATTTTCATGAAACATATGTTTACAAAGAATCATCTGATAAAATAAATCCTTTGCACAGACAGTAGACCAATACATTTGAAATGAAAAGTAAATATTAGTGATTTTTATACTTGATATGTACCTTTTGATAATATTTAATATTTTAAAACAAAGACTCTACTCCTTTAGACAATAATAATTGGCTCAGGGATCAATGTTGAAAGCAAATAAAAGTAACTAAAGTTTGAATTCAGAGACAAAAAGATATTTTGCTATGAGAGCAATATTCAGTGTCAAGGTGTGGTTGGGCAACATTATAGAGATTGACACAGGAGGATATTAAGTTCTAGGAAATCCTAAACTACATTGTGAGCCTCTGTTTGAAATAGAGGTTACATCCAAAGAGAAGAAGGAGGAGAGGTGAGGGGATACAGGGTTCCTGGGTGGGTGGGGATGGGGTAAGGGGACAACATATGAAATGTAAATAAAGCATCCAATAAAAAAATTAAAAAATAAGAAATTGATAATCCAAGCCAAACCCTAAAGCAAATGACCTGCCAAAAGAACAGCAAAATCAAATAACAATAAAACACACAACTTTACCCAATACGTGCATTCCATATTGGAGGTAGACTCAGTGGGATTTTTTACTTTGTTTCAAGTACAATATCTACCACACACAAGGGAATAGAAGCAGTAATAATAATATGAAATAGTATCATGGAAAATAAAACTACTATAATGATCTGTAAGACATAGAAAGGGGAAACATGAAGGAAGATAGGAAACCTAAAAGAATAGTTAGAGCCTATGATTTTTCTTGTCTTCTTTTGGCTTTTTTGGTCTAATTTGGGATTGAACCTAGAAACTTGTATATACTAGTTAAGATCCCGATCTCCGACTCAGTACCCACTGTGGTTATATGGGTTCTAGCTTCTTGACCATTGAATTCATTGCTAATATCAACATATAAGTGAATATATATCATATTTCTCTTTCTGCATCTGGGATATATCATTTAAGAGGGAGACCTATGGAAAAGGAGGCAGAAATCATGAAACAGGCAGAGGGGAACAAGAAAGGTCATCAAGAAAATAAGGCCCTCTGAATCAGCATGAACACAAAGGGACTGAAGCAGCATGCACAAGGCCTGCTCGGGTCTATACTAGGTCCTTGGCATATATATTAAGGCTTCCAATTTAGAGTTGTTATGGGAATCTTGAGTGTACAAATGAACAGATCGCTGATTCTTATGCCTTGTCTTGGGGCCCTTTACTTCTATTGGTGTATCCTGTCCAAGTTCAATCTGATAGTTTTGTTTTATCTTATTGTATAATGTTTTGTTATAAAAATGAATGAATTAATTGAAACCTAGCCACTAGGATAAAGGTTAACAACTGAACTGTCACATACCTACTGAGAGAAGGAAAATCAGATTTTCCAGTAGAATCACACCACACTAGGGCACATATCTTCTTCAAGAGTTGACCAATTATATAATGGGCTCCCATTTGTGTGTGTGTGTGTGCTTTTATTTGCTTACAGATTGGTCTGGGGTTTTTGTTTGTTTGTTTTTTGTCTGAGTCTTGCTTTATTTTATTTTCTTGGGTTTGGGTGGCCTTGTTGTTGTATTTATTCATTTTTCTTTTCTTGTTTTTAGTTTTGTGTATAAGTAGGGCAAGAGGATCTCAAAGGACTTGTGGAAAGGAAAGATATTATCAAAATATATTTAAATTAAAAATGTTTAAATAATAAATATATAATAAAGATATACCAATTTAGCTTCATATAAACATGTAACTAGAAATAATAATATTACAAATTTCATTCAGATGGCCAAAAAATGTCCTTTTAGCTAATTCTGACAAAGATTCATTGTACATTTTCACTAGCACTTTTAGGTAAAAATGAATAATGCTTATTGCTTATTGTATATATTTGCAAATGTGTTCTATAATGTTTACTTTCATATGGCTATATCTCATAAGTGCATTATAATTTATTCAAATCATGCTTTTTCTTGTTTATGTTATTTTTGATTTGGGAGAGAGACTAAACTGTATTATAATCAACATTTTCTCACTACATTTTTTTTTCCTTAAGATAGATAGTTCAAAAAAGAGTCCTTTTTTTTAAAGAAAAATAAACTTTCTTGTGAAATTTATACTAATTTTTATGCTTAGTAGTTCAATGTAAGAATATTAATTCCTGTTGGTCACATCTCCATCATTAATTAATAGTAACATTTAATTAAAAATGTGGTACCATGACAGCTTCAAAAATTTTTTATAATCTATAGAAACAATAACAAAAATAATCAATGGAACCACATGGCAGATGAACAAAATTAACTCCTGGTTTCTATGTTAATTTATTCAGTAACCAATACACTAAGATGATTTCTATGTTATTAACTGTAATTTTTATTCTTTATGTATTACCTGTTTATACTATGTTATAGTATTAGTACTAATAAAACTTCTACATTTTAACTTGTGAGTGCTTATACATTAAACCATTTGCTATACTTGGTTTTGATTATTTCCTTCTGGGCTATACTTTATTTTTCACTTTAAAATGCTTTTCAACACACATGAGATAGCTATAAAAAATGTTTAAACATAAATTTCTATAATTTTGAGTGTTTTCCCTGCACTATATGATTCTATAAATGATATAAATCTCAATGTGGAAAATGCTTCAACTTTCTTCATTTGACAATAAGAAATGATATTAAAGGACACAAATCAAATAACTTTCTATAGTTTTATCTGATGAGATTTATTACCTATAACAATTCACAATGAAACAAATACAACTGTCTTTGACAAGTAATCCTTGTTTTAATTATATAATAAGTGATCATCTCATTATTGTATTCAATGATATTAAACTCTTTATGAAGTATGTCTTGAGATATACTAAAAATATATCAATATTTTCATCAATTTATAATATGTATATATATATGCATATATGCTTATAAATATTTGTATTTATATATGCATATATATGTATTTGTCCTTATATCAAGTTACTTGAGGTAAGTAAAAAAAATAAGAATGAAAATGGTGACTAAAATAAATCACATATGTCTAGTTATTAAGGAAATCTGCATATACCCTTGGATGTAAGTGACTCCTTTTACAGTAGAGTTGATAAAATTTATTTTGTACTTGGTTTTCATTAAACCATTATTTGCTCTGGGAAAGGATTAGATGATGTGGGACCATTACTGCAGACAGAATGTCTCTTCTTATTATAATATTGTATTCATCACAAGTTAAAAAGTAAAGCTTCAAAAATGCTCTAGTAAACATTTGTTGCAGAAAAGTCAGTGATGTAGTTAATCATGGTTGCATTTTCTGAGGTATATTTCAAATATATTTATAAGTCTACTTTATCTATATGTATCACCCTGATAAATTTATATTTGCAACTATTGAAAAGAATTGTCTTGAAAGTTTTACTACATAGCAAACATTCAAAAACTAGCAAATTAAAAATATGATCTATTGAAGAAGAAGGATGAAAGTAGAAATACATTTATGGCATAAATATAAAATTACACACATATAATGATAGTAAAATATTTTTCATTTCACACATAATTTTACATACTACATTTTACCATTTTCTCAGTTAGTAAAGAAAATAATTTGGACAATAACTTTCTATTTTAATAATCTACTAGTTAATTATAACCTGTTATATTTGGTTTTGTACTTGTTTTAGAATTCTAGTCCTATGCTTCTATCTAAATTACAAATTTATGCTTTACTTTATATTCCACATAGCATATTTCAAAAAACGTATATCAGATGCCTTAAAGTTGGTTACTAAAATAACACAATCATCCAAGTAAAATTATTGATAAATATTATGTAGTTTTTAGTACTACTTTTCTTGTTTTATATCCATCTTCCAATGGATAATGAATGCATCTTAGGAGGATGTAATTGGGCAACTTTTGTATACTTCTGTTGAAGAAAAAGGAAGAGTTATGTTGAAAAATACGACCTTTTTTTGTTACTGTTATTGTAATTACCTTTAATGATGTGAACTTAGTATGAATAAATATGGAGCTACGTTTCAATCATATAAATATATGGTGAAATCCTAATGATAAATTTATTGCTTCACTATCTTGTATTCTTGGCTTTTAGAAGGAATTAGTGCTGAGATTTCTTTGTTAATGTACTATCACTAGATGGAATCATATTTCAATCCAATGTCATTCTAACTTCAAATTCTATTCATTTAATTGTAGAAAACCATGCTGAAAATTAGTACTAGTGTTTGGCAGCAAGAGCAAATTCCTTACAAAGGAAATAATAAACTGTTGTTTCTAAGGTAAAGACAAGGAATTCTGAGTATGATATAGAAAATATCATGTCATTTCAGATAAATGATATACCATGCCAATAGCACTTTCAAAAATTCATGTCTGAACACAGAAGTCTACATAGCTGTCCTACTGTCCTGGTGAAATATGCATTCTAGCATTACCTGTAGCAGGATCTCTGAACCTCAGAACTGTTATCATTTTTGCCTGGATAATTCTTTGTGGAATTTATGACGAATATAGCACTATTTTAACAACCCAAATTTTCTTCACCCTTTTTAATGGGAAGAGGAAAGAAGACAGAAAATAACTCTTCAGGCTTAGACCCATTTCTTTAAAGTATAAGCAGTATTTTAAAAGTCAGTGATGGAAGTAAGTAGACAGCACACAGGTTTTTAAAGACCACCAATATGAGGAATAGGAAAGTATCTAAGGGAATTATGTGTTCAGATTTGCTTTATGTGTATCTGGGGAACAGTTAAGAAACTCTGTGAACAGTCTAAAGAATAATTAAAGGATGTTTGAACTAAATTATGAGTTTAGAAAATGGAATGGAAGAAAAGTGAAACAAAAGTTAGCTGGTTAGAACTCAGGTTTCAATGGTTTTGAAAAAGAAAAGCTACTTTAGAAAAAGGAAAAAGGAAACCTCAATGTCAATAATATGTCTAAGATAAAATACAATGCAAATATTTCTAGATCATAAAATATTCACAAATGGTCAACATTTAGCTAATAGATATCATGGGGAAAAATTGGAAGAGACATTAGGTCCAAAAAAATAAGCACAAGAACACTATGAAGCATTGTAGTGTGTTATAAAATTGTTTTGATAGAACCTGATGTGATCACCCATGCATGTACTTCCAGCATTTAGGTAGGCGACTGAGACAAGAGAATTTCAAGATAGATGCCAACCTGTGTTACATTATAAGACTGTCTACAAAAAAAAATGTTAAGAGAAAGAGGAAAAGGAAAAGGGAATGAAAAGAAAGAAAAGAAACAAAAAGTCCTAGCATATGAAGTTCCATAGAGAACTTGAATGAGATATTTCACTAAGACATTGATTTCAGAATCAATACTATCAATTTTTAGTGAATATTCATTTAGGATTCAACAGCTTTAGCTTCTGGAGTCATGGTGGTCTTCAGTAAATATAACAAGATCAGTTTTAGTGGGCTGTAAAAGAGTAGAGTCCAGGATTTTTTGTAGGTAATCAGCAGTCCAAAGAATTTAACTGCAACAATAGTAAGATATTATTTAACAATAACACAATGAAAATGGTAGGCATGGTAGATTCAAGCCCCATTGATTTTGATGAAACCTAAATGCGCTTTTACAGACAAGAGAAGTGAGAGTCCACAAATAGCTGAACCATTACACCCTATGCAAAAAATAGTTCAGATAAAATCACCTCTGGTTGCTCGTATTGCCTTCACAATTGTAGTACATACTTGCTAAAAATCATCAGAACTCAAGAATTCACCTAAAATGGAGTTATTTGGCCTAAAGTGACATATCCACACTATGACTTCATATGTTTTTAAGATATGAAAGTGTGTATGAAAAACATTTATTTTGTGTACTCTTACATTTACACAAAATAAATGAACTTAAATAAAAGAAGAAAGATGTCCTAGAAATGGCTATCAAAGGACGTTTTGTGATTCACATTTTTTTACAAGATACTGTCCATTATGTCACACAGGAACTATTACATTAAAATAGAAATTTACCAAGTAAAATGCATTTACTTGATTTATTAATATTAACTTTCAGAATTTTGATTTACATGCATTAACTTCCAAGAATCAGGTACAAGACTTTGATTTATACATCATGCATATAAAAGTTCTTATTAATGAATCCTAAATTTTAAAGCTTTGATTTAGTGTGTTAGTTTATAAATCTTAACTTTAAACTTCCAATTTAGTGTTGTAATTTATGGGCACCAAGTTCCATGCTATTTATGAATCATAATGATAAAGTTCTGATTTAATACAATAGTTACTGTAAGAAGCATTAGTACAATATGATATGCAGTTCCAAGGGGATAAAGATAAAACTGATCAATATTCCTATTTGCAGCATACTGTATAAAATCTCAATTGTAACTATTTGTCAATGGTACATTTTTAAAAGACCGATGAGATTATTCTAGGCAAAAAAATAATTGAGTTTTAATAAACCAAGATGAAAGAACTGTCTTCCATTTTTGTTAGACTAGTGTAGATATCTTATGCCACTAATGTCTGAGTAAAATGGTCAAGTATTCTTGGTATAATAACTATACCTACAGATTTGTATAAAACTTGATAGAACATCCTTGAGAATAGTTTTCTGGTATATAGCTTCCAAAGAAAATATTTGGTCATGTTTATATACAAATACCCTGCACGTCCTCTAATTTTATTTATTCTGTCTTATTAATCCACTAATCCTGAACAAATATACATATATATATATATATAATTTTATATATAATTATATATACATATACACATATATGTATATACACAATTATATATATATACATATATACACACATATATACATATCTATACATATATATACAATTATATATGCATATATTCAATTATATATATACACATATATTTTTCTTTTGTGCACTTGTTATATATCTCTATACACACACACACACACACTCTCACACACACAGTCTTTTGTGTAGTTGCTGTATGTCCCTTCTTCCATAAGTGCTGTAAGTAGGAAATATTTTGAAGGGAGAATTCAACACTTTTATTAACAATTTTATATCAGTTACAAGTTGTAATTATAGCAGATTCAATATATTCAATGAAAAAAATCATTAACCTCATTGATTTCTTGCTTAATATGGTTACTCAAATATTAACATTATACATGTAATTTCCTCTGTATTTCTAATGATCAATATTGCTCTGATCATGTTGTTACCTTTTGAACCAAAAGTGTCTGCAACTTAGAATTCCCTCCACATTGTTCACTGACACAATGATAAAATCATAATAAAAATGAAGAAATATGTCTAACTGATAATATAATTGATTAATTATAGTTTTTTTTTGGCCCCAGAAAATCTTGATTTTTCATTAAAATAAACATAAGGCTTAGAGAGAAATATTTTTCTTTTTTATTTCATAGAAAGGTTAAAATTTCTAATAATAATCTTTGAAAATCATTGATTGAACATTACCTACTATTTTCTCTCCCAATTATGTCTCTGAATCCTCATCTTTCTAACATGAATGCTGCAGTTATTGGGACTGCTGTTGGCATACCATGGATTTTGAAGCATGAATAAGCAATATTATCCAGATTGCACTTTGCCTGAATTAAGAGTCAAAGTTAGAATCTGCTTTCTATACCCCACAGATTATCCAACATTTCAAGGAAGACATTTGGAGTCTGCAGCTATAAGCTGTTCCCTAACTTATTTCCTAAAAGGGATATGTAAAGTAGAAATGTCAGGATCTCAGATCAAACCCATTACTTTAACTTTATGTTCTTGTCTTTCTTTTTTACTAAAGATACGTTAGGAAAATCAGCCAAGATGGTTTGAGATAGTGGTAGGTTTATAAGCCTAGCTAACCAGTCATATGGAGCTCCAAAATCAAATTTCCAAATAGTCTGTGAAGGGAAAAATTCTCAGTATATGACAAAACTTCATTGATTGTGTTTTCTTTGCAGAAATGGCCACTTGTGGCCTTATGAGGCCATCTCCTAAATTAGCAGAAGACATCTGTCATAAGTAATTGAAGTTTATCTAATCATTATGTACACACTTTTGAAGAGACTACTAGAAGTATGGTACCTGCAGACTTTTAATTTCTCAGTGTTGCATGCATCTTTTAAAACCACAATCATCCTGCCTTGCTCTTCTACAAATCCAACCGCAAAGTCAAACATTGCTTTGAATGTTCCATTCTCAAGAGATAATGTAGATTTCAAAGAAGTTCACTGAAATATTTAGTAATGACATACTTGGAACTAGAGGGTGGATGTCATTTGGAATTTAAATCTGAGCCATGAAATAAACTTTGAGTTTACCAAAGGAGAAAATCATACCCTTAAATGGGGCCACTGTAACAACCCCACCCCAACACACGCGCACACACACACACACACACACAAACAGTACACAAAAACAAGCTATTGCTTAATAATAATTCTGAGTATAGTGACTACACAGTAAAATGTCTTCATTTAATTATTTTTAAATTATTCTTTTTTACATTCCAAACTTTAACCACCCCATCCACCCTTCAACTGTTCCATATCCCATATCTCCAACCCACCCCCTGTCTCTACTAGGCTGACCAATGCCCCATCCCCCATCCCACCTAACCTCTAAACACCCTGGGGCCTCCAGTCTATTGATAGTTAGGTGCATCATCTCTGATTGAACACAGACGACCTGCCCAGGTCCTCTGTGTATATGTGTTGGGGGTCTCATATCAGCTGGTGTATACTGCCTTTTTGGTGGTACAGTGTTTGAGAGATCTCAGGGATCCAGCTTAATTGAGACTGCTGACCTTCTTACAGGGTCACCCTCCTCCTCAGCTTCTTTCAGCCTTTCCCTAATTCTACCACAGAGGTCAGCAGCTTCTGACCATTGGTTGGGTGCAAATATCTGCATCTGACTCTTTTAGCTGATTGTTGGGCCTTTTGGAGGCAATCATGCTGGGTCCCTTTATGAGAGCACTCGATAGCCTCAGTAATAGCATAAGGACTTGGGACCCTTCCTTGAACTGGATCCCACTTTGGGCCTGTTGCCGGACCTTCTTCTTGTGCTCCCTTCCCCTTCCATACCTATAGTTCTTTCAAGAGGAACAATTATGGATCAGAGTTTTGATTGTGGGATGGCAAAGCCCTCCCTCACTTGATGCCTTGTCTTCCTGCTGGAGGTGGGCTCTATAAGTTCTCCCTCCCTACTGTAGGGCATTTCTTCTAAGGAGTCCTTTGAGTCCTGAGATTCTCTCACCTCCCAGGACTCTAGTAAAATTTGAAGGATCTGACCAACCTCCTACCTCCTTACATTGCCTATTTCTATTCTTTCTGCTGGCCTTCAAGGTTTCGGTCTTTTTTCCTCACCCAATACCAGATCAGTTTCCCCTCTACCACCTCCAACACTGTCCATTTTCCCTCACAGGTCCCTCCCATCATCCCCTCTTGTGATTGCTTTCATCTCCCTTTCCAGTGGCACTGAAGTGTCCTCACTTGGGCTATTCAGCTTCTTGACCTTTTTTGAGTTTTGTGGACTTTATCTTGGGTATTCTGTACATTTTTTGGCGAATATCCACTTATTAGTGAGTACATACCACACAAGTCCTTTTGAGTCTGAGTTACCACTCAGGATGATATTTTCCAGTTCTATCCATTTGCATGCAAAACCCAGGATACCTTCATTCTTATAGCTGAGTAGTATTCCATTGTGTAAATGAACCACACTTTTATGTATCCATTTTGTTGTGGGACATCTAGGTTTTTTCCAGCTTCTGGTTATCACAAATAAGGGCACTATGAACATAGTGGAACACATGCCCCTGTGACATGGTAGGGCATCCTTTGGGTATATTCCCAAGAGTATTATTACTGGGTCTTCAAGTAGATCTATTTCCAATTTTCTGAGAAACCTCCAGATTGATTTCCAGAGTGGTTGTACCAGTTTGCAATCCCATCAGCAATGGAAGAATGTTCCTCTTTCTCCACATTCTTGTCAATATGTGTTGTCACATGAGGTTTTGATCTTAGCCATTGTGATTTGTGTAAGGTGAAATCACAGGATCATTTTGATTTGCATTTCTTTATCACTAAGTACTTTGAACTTTTCTTTAGGTCCTTCTCAGCCATTCAAGATTTCTCTGTGTGAATTCTTAGTTTATTTCTATACACCATTTTTTGATTGGGTTGTTTGACTTTTTGGTGGTTAGCTTCTTGAGTTCTTTATATATTTTGGATATTAGCCATTTATTGTGGGTTGAGTGAAGATTTTTTTCCCAATCTGTAGGTTGCAGATTTAACTTATTGACTATGTCCTTTGCCTTACAAAAGCTTTCTAGTTTCCCAAGTTCCCATTTATCAATTCTTGATCTTAGAACATGAGCCATTGGAGTTCTGTTTAGGAAATTTTCCCCTGTGCCAATGAGTTCAAGGCTCTTTCCCACTTCCTCTTCTGTTAGATTCAGTGTATCTGGCTTTATGTTGAGATCCTTGATCCACTTGGACGTGAGCTTTGTACAAGGGTACAAATATGGGTCTATTGTCATTTTCCTACATATAGACAGACAGTTAGACCACCACCATTTATTAAAGATGCTTCCTTCTTTCCATTGTTTAGTTTTGGTGTCTTTTTCAAAGGTCAAGTGTCTGTAAGTGTGTGGTTTTATTTCTGGGTCTTCAATTCTATTCCATTATCAACATGTCTGTCTCTGAACCAATACCATGCAGTTTTTATCAATATTGCTTTGTAGTAAAGCCTGATATCTGGGATGGTGTATAAACAAACTCAAAGAAAAAATCACATGATCTTCTTCTTAGATGCAGAAAAAGCATTTGACAAAATACAACACCCCTTCATGTTAAAATTACTGGAGAGATCATAAATTCAAGACCCATACCTAAACATAATAAAAGCAATTTATTGCAAACCAACAGCCAATATCAAATTAAATGGTGACATACTGGAAGCAACTCCACTAAACTCAGGGAGCAAGACAAGGATGCCCACTCTCCCCATTTACAATATAGTACTTGATGTCCTAGCTAGAAAAATAAGGCAATAAAATGAGATCAAGGGAATACAATTTGGCAAAGAAAAATAAAGGTATAGCTATTTACAAATGATATGATAGTATATATAAGTGACCTCAAAACTTTTACCTGAAAACTTCTCCAGCTGATAAACAACTTCAACAAGGTGACCTGATATAAAATTAACTCAAATAAATCAGTAGTCTTCCTTTATACAAATGTTAAACAGGCTGAGAAAGAAATTAGGGAAATGACACTCTTCACAATAGCCACAAATAATATAAAATATCTTGTGGTAACTCTAACCAAACAAGTGAAAGACCTGTATGACAATAACTTCAAGTTTCTCAAGAAAGGAATCAACAAACATCTCAGAAAATGGAGAGAACTTCCATGCTCATGGATTGTCAGAATTAATATATTAAAAATGGTCTTCCTACCAAAGGCAATCTACAGATTCAATGCAATCCCCATCAAAATTCCAACATAATTAATTCATCAAAGACATGGAAAGAACATTTCTCAAATTCAAAAAATCCAAGAATATTGGAAACAATTTTAACAGTAAAATTTCTTTATTATTTAAGATAATTTTTAAAACTCTCCTAACAAATTAAAGATAAAACACAATACTGTCTTTTTATATATGTAAAAATGTAAGGAAGTGATAGTTATCATAGCTAACGTCATTTATTTAGTTAAGGATAAATTGCCAGCCAACTAGTGTTATGCTTGCATTGAGTATCATCTGAGTTAGATTCCCTGAGGCAGTTACCAAGAAAGTGTATTTATCATATGCAGTGTAATAGCTCTTCTTTTCATGCTAGTCAATTCAAAGGCACTACATAACATTGAATTCCTATCTTTTATTCAGACATTATTATGGATGATTCCAGGACTAATAATTTCACTGTCAAATTAAACTTTAATTAAAGTAGGAAAAATAAATATACCAATACACACCATACTAAAAATTCATCTTTGCACGCATGCTCTAGCAAATGGCAAACATATCAGAAAGAAGTTGAATAGTTGTTTGAGGTAATAAATGTGAATTTTAACTATACCATTCATAGAAGTCCAAGAACATAATGAACATATGCTACTTATTTTAATCTAAACTTCAAGTTTTAATATTATCTGTAGTGAGGTAAAAAGATAGTTTAGTAGTTAATGCTCTTGCTGAAGGCTTAGGTTTGATTCCTAGTACCTACAATACAACTCTCAACTATATGGAACTTCTATTTCCAGTGGATTCATTGCCCATTTTGTGTCTGTACAGGCTTCTCAATTTGTGCAGTACCATAAACCCACAGAGAAACACATCCACATAAAATTATAAATAATATATTTTTAAACTAATATAAGCATAATATATGTTTGGATCTTAGATATGAACTCTTAAATATGTACTATAAACATGAACACTAAATGATGTGGGATAAGAGAACAAGATGCTAAATTGAGACTATTTTTAATTACTTAAATACATGCCAATTATACTCTATATCAAATACATACAGATTCTAATATCAGTTTATGCCCTCTCTTTCACTGGAAAGTTATCATTTAAAATCTGCCAACTCTTTTCAGTGCTTGACAGCACCAGCACTGCCAAGGTACCAAGCTCAGGCATCTGCCTGGGGGATTAAAGGAAGACACAGACTCTGGTCATTCATTATGAGAGAATGCCAAAGCTTTTGCTGAGAAGGTTCAATATATACACCAAGCCAGGGAAGAAAAAACACAAACAGGAAGTCAACTGGGGGGCAATGGGCTGTAAAGTGTAAATTCCCTTCCTGGGGTACCATGCTTACATCAGGATGCTTTGATCTTAGAAAAACAGCAGAATGTTACTTGTCAGACAGCATCACAAGAAAAATCTCAGCCAGGGTATGGCAGCCCTTCTGGGTCCTACAAGTGCTTACCTGAAAACGCAGAAAAATATTTTCAGAGAGTCTTGGAAAAATATTATACATATAATACATATATACATTTCATACATATATCATATTAAACATTAAAAATTTTCACTGGTCATGCTCTGTTCTTCCCTACTTTAGGTGTAGTATATTTTTCTGACATCATTGATCATGTACTCACTACATCACTTTCTTTAGGACAATGGTCCAGGAAAATTTGGGGTAAACTGAAATTTTTCTAGTTCTAAGTAAAAGTGATTCTCAGGGGAGGCTAAAAATTCACCATGTCTCTATTAGCTCTATTATGCTTTTCCTGCACCAGTTTCCTTCAGCCTTGATTGCAGAATGAGAAGTTACTAGAACAAAGTCATTAGAGCTCCCTTAGATATTGCTGGGCAGTAAATGAATATCTTTTTGAACCAATGTGATTTCAGAGTTGTTTATTATAATGAAACATTACTGCAATATATTTTCACTCAAGAATAACGTGTGAAGTGTCAATCTAAGAATAACTATGCTAACATTATCAAACTATTTCATAAGATGAGTAAAATTAGAACTTAGACTTTTCCCATAAGTCATATTTTCTTTCAGTGTATTAGAAATGAATTTATGTACACATACATACATGTGATAAAACATAATAAAACATTGCTATTTATGTGCCCATTTTCAAGCAGTTCATAATATAGCAAATATCTAACCATGTATGTATCAGCAGTTTGATTCAAAATGACAGAAAACCAATTCACAAAGAAAAGAATTCCATTGGGTTTTTCTGTGTTAACTTTTGAAGTTGGATGGTAGCTGTTGGAAGACAGAATGTTTTTCAGTGTGGAAACAAGTTAGTACTAGAGGTATAACAGTGGCTACAGTTCTTGCAATCTACATCTGCTCTTGCCTTAGCAGCCTCACAGATCTTCAGAGAACAACTTACATGTTGAACCATGCTAAAATGGAGTTGTACAAGTAATTCCTATGGTATTAAGACACTTTTGAATTTTTTACTGAGAGTACATTTCAAGTACTCAGGAAGCTGTTATAAATTAGATTCAGTTTCACAGGCCTAGAAGTTACATGCTGGGGAGTTTTTCTTGGCTCAGCAACAGTCATGATTAAAAAGCCACTTTAAGGACTCTGTTCTTTGCTAGATTTTCTCTGGAAAAAACTACTTATATGAGACTATATTAACTAGTGTGGTCAGGATAAACTTATAAACTGTGGTTAAAAACATATAAAATAACAAAATATATTGAAAACTCTTAATATTATGAAGTGGATAGACTTTCTCCTTATCACAGAAATTCCAATTATATATTTGAAATTAATATTGTCTTTCCCCAAATCATCAATATTTATTTGCATATATTAAACTCCTGCTGAGAACCAATACAAAGAACTTGGTTTTTTTTAGATGCTTGGGGTGTATTGATAATTTTAGGGTTTAAATACATTGCTTTGAATTAAATATCATAATTTGCATCTTGATATTTTATAAGATGAAGAAATATCCATCCCTTAATTTCACTGGAATTCTTCTTAACAACAGTGGGCTCAAACAAATAATATTCTGCAGTAGTAGAAAGTAAGTCTGGCTCGATTCACCAATATTTACGGTGCTGGTAAGTCAAGAGCAGATATAGTCTATAAGAATTGTAGCCACTGCTATATCTCTCTAGGCCTAGAGTGTTTCCACATTGAAATTACAAGTTAGAAGATTACATAAGAACTTATATCAAAACAAAGGAGGAACTGAAGCTCTAGAAAGAATCAACTTAGCATGTGTGCTTCATTTAGTGAAGCCCAAATTACAAAGTCCTAGCTTCTCTTTCCAAGGGATTTTTTTTCTGATTGACCATTTTGGGGTTGTAAGACTCCAATGAGCCTAAGCAATCAGATACCCCCTGAGTAAACCATGCAGATCTGGGGAATCCATGCAAAAGCAAAAGAATTTTATTGTTCCAGCTGGGGTCCTCCTGTATCCAAATGAGAGGTTACAACTCCTGGCAATTTTTATACTGTCTTCAGGGGTAGAATAGAGCAACATCCATTAGGCACAATGTGATTCGAAGAACAGTGTGACTTTTAAACTGATTGGTCCTTAGGGAATGAGGTAGCAAGGACTTCCTTTATCT
The DNA here is from genome assembly GCF_004785775.1 of Grammomys surdaster. Taxonomy (NCBI): domain Eukaryota; kingdom Metazoa; phylum Chordata; class Mammalia; order Rodentia; family Muridae; genus Grammomys; species Grammomys surdaster. The sequence continues at coordinate 384,965 of NW_021620430.1, read as the reverse complement.
ATGTGTATGTGCAGGGAGTGGGGGGGTGGTCAGTCTGCCCTGAGGAATGTGTCTGTGTGCTTTGGGCTTCCCTTATCTGTAGGTGGCCAATGAATAGTACCCACTGTGGTCTTCCTGAGAATTGTAATCAACCTCTCCCTTCTGGAGGGGAGGGGTGCCTATCTGCTCCGAGGACCTCTCCTGGGTGTCTATGTGCTCCAATGATGGGAGAGGGCCTGGTGGAATATTTGAAAGGCCCTGAGAAGACCTCTTCAGGGCCTTATTCTATACCAAGATTATCTAGGAATAAGCAAAGGGCTGAAGTTACAAACTAGACATAAGTTGAGCAAACAATCAGTTTTCACAGATGAGGAAGTTATTAGAAGCTGAAACAGTCAAAGGAAGAAATGTCCACTTCAAAGTCTTCGATACAGATGTTCTTTGATGGTGGTTCCTTTTTTCAAATCTGTCTAGCAAAATTAGAAGTGATGCCATGCCAAATCCAGCATGCCCCAAGTGGGGACAGAATGACATGAGTCCAGCCACTGGGATAAGGCCCCAGTGAGAGCTTCCAGGCATGTCAATGGCTACATAAGTCTTGTTTGTGTAATAATGTACATATTTTCACATTCCTTTGAGGAATTTCCTCTCTGTTAATGTTAATGACTCCATGATAATCTGAGACATCATGAGTTTAGGAAGCAAAGGTGTAGCTAATGTCTCAGCAAAATGGTAAATCCTGAGACCTTCAGGACAGCCCTTAAGGCTATAGAAAAGAACTCTAAATACACGAGTTCAAAAATAGATAATTTCTCAACTGTGAAAAAATATAAGGAAGCAATATGAATTATGAGGGTCTTCATGAACCTAAAGGAACAAAGGCAGCTGCATTAAAGAGCCAGCTTGTCAAAAGAGATAAAAGACAAGCATATTCCTAAATTTAAGATCAGCCTGAAATAGAGCAAGGTTAGGCCCAGGTGTGGTAGAAATGGTAATCTCAGGACAGGCTCCCACCCAGCTAGTTTATCCTTTGTTTTTAACTGAGACAGAATCTCTGAATTCTTTTGCAATGTTAAAAAAAAGTTATGCTTCCTGTTTCCTAAAAATCAAAGGGCTGCGGTCACAGGATACTGATTCATTGGGTAATCTAAAGGAAACCTGGAATAAATAACTGAATTGATATGTAAATTTAAAAAAGGGGCTTTGGTCTGTATGAGATGAGCTAGCAGTAGGAGGTAGCAATTGTTTAGAATTTTCTCTAGAAAGATCTGAGCTGTCTAGAGATCTCTGAATAACAAAAACATCTCTTTAAGATTTTTTAAACAGGATTTCTGAATTGGTCATAAGATCCAATAATTTTTTATAACAGCTTTTCTGACTTTAGTCATTAAAAAAAAGCATGAGCTATCTAGATAGCATTTAACTTTTACTCTCTCAACCAGAGTTTTTAGGATAGTAAGAAAAAGCTAGCTAGACCAGAGGAGAACACACACAGAAATAAAGCACAACACACACACACACACACACACACACAGTGAGAGAGAGAGAGAGAGAGAGAGAGAGAGAGAGAGAGAGAGAGAGATGAGAGAGAGAGGGAGAGAGGGGGGAGAGAGAGCGAGAGGGAAAGGGAGAGGGAGAGGGAGAGGGAGACAGGGAGAGACAGAGAGTGACAGAGAGAGACAGAGAGAGACAGAGAGAGACAGAGAGAGACAGAGAGACAGAGAGATAGAGATAGTGAGTGCAGTGTGGAAAGCCATCTCAGCACAACCTAGGCTGTCAGCTTGGACCCACGATTTGTCTTTGATTAATTAATTTATTTTCAGAGATTCCAGATAGCCCCCTTCTCTCAGAACCCCTCTATAGACAGAAGCCGGTCCTTGGCAATGTCAACAGATTGAAGAAAGGATATGTCTCTATACTTTTAATATTACACAACAACAATGTGGTTGCTAAGGAAAGCATAGAAAATCAGTGACCTTGTGGGAGTTTGGGTGCTTGGAAAGCTTCAGTGGTACCCAAGATCATGAAAGGATGTTGAAAACAAGGTAGTCTGGCACAGATGGCCAACTTGCTAAACGTGATCTTGTTCACAAATCCAGAAACATTGTCCTATTTACGGGCTTTGGTAAAGCTTCATTGTGTCTTTATGTTGCCACAATAATTATCTAATAAGATAGTGGGAAGGAAACATACCTGCCTGTAACTTTGGTAAAAAGTTTGTCAATTTCAATCCAGGCTATACCTTGAAGCACTCACAAACTTGCCTCCAGTCTTATCAGCTATGACTTTGGAGTAACTCTGTCTTTACAGACACTGTAAAAAGAAATGTTCTGTGACCACAAAGGCATGACCACCAGTTTTGGTCTGACATCAGATTATGAAGCATTTCTGCTATTTAAGTTGAATCCCATTCAACCCAGTGAGTTCTGGCATTTGTGCATCTAGTTTTGTCTCCTACAGTATGCAGACCTGATTTTGTATGCCAAAGTAGAAAGTGATCACAATCCCAGTCCACCTGATTCAGGTGAAAGTAATATAAAACACTTAGAAACAAGGCAAGATTTGCACTTTCTCAAATACCCAGATATATACCTACCAACCCTTGACAGAAGTAGATTCATGATCTAACATTTGCTTAACTATGTTGTCAGATATAATCTGCTTAGTTTAGCAAAAAAAAACAAGCAAAAGATTTCACTATATATATTGGGGTCTAGAAGTTACTCCACAAACCACATGAACATTGATCTCACTCAGGTAGGGATGCTTTATTAAATGCACACCTTGATACTGATCAGACCTGGATCACAAAACAGAATAAATAACCTATCTGTAGTACCAGTCTGTTCTGAGGGCAGGCTTTTTATAGGAAAACAGGTTCAAAAGTTTGAAAGTCAAGGAAGGAAACATTTCTACATTTTGGCTTACCAGGTAAAGTATTATCTGTTAACCTGTAAGCTGATTGTTCCTGAGTTAAGATGGGTGATGGAAGGATGCTGAACAGAAATTTCAGAACATTTAGATAACAGAGAACGAATATTATAATCATAGCTTTTTGGTTTACTAATAGAACTCATCATTGTTAGCCACAAAACCAAACCAAACCAAACAAAACAAAACAAAAAACAAAAAACACCAATGAGCTCTTAGATCTGACCAAAGGTCAGTTCTGACTCAAGCCATAACAGTTCATATTGTCCTTTAACTAGATGGAACCTATGTAAACCTTTGTGAAAATTCTTAAGACTAACAAATCTCAGGATTTACAGAATATAACACAACAGGATATATGATCAGCATGAGCTTATTTTATGTCAAGTAATTTTTTTGTGTCAGTAACTGGTAGGTGTATTACAGAAGCACTATGAAATAGCTGACAGGCATAGAACAAAATGGCTACAGCTATTCTGGGGTGGGGATAGTGATCAGATAACAACAATATGAAGCCTTAAAGAATTGAAAAATGTCTTAGTACAGAAAATAAAAAGATACCAAGAGAATTCTACACCAATCAGGAAGAACCAGGTAAATATGACACTATCAAGCTTATGAAATTCTGACTAAAGAAATAGAGATCAAGAAGTCAGAAGACTGAGGTGGAATGACTTTAAAAGCCAGGAGATCAGGGAGTCTGCTATAAGGCTGTACCTTCTAAAAATAGCTGCTTAAATAAGATCAGAACAGTGACAATATCAATAGACATGTGTTAACATAGTAGAAGGAAAAGAAATCTCATGGAGACTCACCCCTAGACAAAGTACTCTATATAAGTAATTACTGCTGAAATATGAAAAATTACCTTCCCTGAGGGATTAAACCCACTAATTGTTTATCCAAAACAGAATACAGAATAACTCTGAAATTACATACATAAAATAAAAACAGACTCACCAGGTTTTTTTTTATATATTTTTGCACCTGTCTATGAATCTATCTATCTATCTATCTATCTATCTATCTATCTATCATCTATCTACACAATAATGATGAAAGAAAAAAGGAAGACAAAATTTTGAGAGGGAAGCAGGAGAGAAAATGTAGGAATTTGGAAGGAGAAAAGGGAACAGGAGAAAGATGTGATTATGTTTAAATAGAAATATATACTTAAATAAATTGAAGCAAAACAGTTTGGAGATTCTTCCCTGCTAAAGATATTTGTCACCTAAAACAACCTGGCTTGCCTTTCAAAAAATTTAAAAAAAGAAGAAACAAGGAAAGAACATGATAAAGGATTCAAAATAATCATTTTTAAAGAGACTTAATTAGATCAAATAAAACACAGATAAATAGCAAAATGAGAATAAAACAACAGTGCATGAAATAAATATTTAATATGTAAACAGAGACTATCAAAAATAACTAAGCAAATTCTGGAGTTTTAGAAGGCAATGAAAAAATTGAAAATATTCAGCAGAGAGCTTCAATAGCATATTTAATCATTCAGACGGAAGGATAAATGAATTTGACTATGGGTCATGTGAAATTAGTGAGTTAAAGAAATAAAAGGGAAATAAAATGATAAAAGAAGGAAAAATGCCTATAGGACTTTACATCATCAATTAAAATATATGTGTAGTAGGCACTAGAGGATAAGACAGAAAGAGAACAAAGCTTGTTTAAAGAGATAATAGCTCAGTGTTTCCCTAAAATTAGGCACAGTTTAGATGTATAGTTTGGCAAAGCTCAAAGATTACTTTAGAAGGCCAACCGCCAAATACCCTGAGACATGTTGCAACATGAATTCTAAAGAGTTGTATTTTTTTTAAATAGGAGAAAAAATTAATGATCAATTGCAAAAGAAACTTCTTGAGATGGCAGCAATTTCTCATTGGATAATTTACAGAACAGAAAAATATAATAAAATTTCTAATATAATGGCAACAAACATCTGCCAACTTACTAAATGTATCTTACAAAAAATAATTAAGGAGTCTGTTTAAGTTCAGATGATAAGACAATAATGATGTATAAATTTAGAAACTTAGAGGGTTCAGTGATTACAGTAAATATATGCATAAACTAAAATTATTTTTAATATTTAATGATGCTCCATAAATTACATTTAAACATATATAAATTAGACACAAAAGTGCACAGTATAAAATGTTTAAGACGTGATGTCAGTGGGATAGTTGATTAGAGGTCCCTATCATGCCTCCACCTTCAAAGGGAAGAACACAACAGAAAAAAATCCTGTTATTTTACTGAAATATTTGAAGATGAGCACTGAAGTAAATGGAAACGCAGTAGAGATGCTGCACATCAACAGAGAAACAGGTATTATAGGAACGAAAGTTAGGCATGCCACAGCTGTAGTTCCATCTGTTTGCTTTTAAAAGGATGTATTATTTTTAATAATGTGGGGAATATGTGAAGGGAGTGCAAGTACTTTTAGAGGTCAGGAGAGGGTATCAGATCCAAAATTTAGTCTTCTGAAGAAGTGGAACACTAACTGAGCCTTTTCTCTTCTGCTGGAATAGTCACTTCCCTTGTGATCAACCACAAGTTAACAGATACTGAATAGAGGATAAAGACAAGTAGGAAGTACTAAGTAATTCTCATTAACGACACAAACCTGAAATATTCCAAGAAAATACTGGGATCCTCATGGACACTGATTCTAGTTTGAAAAGCTGCTAGATTGTCACAGAACAAAATTTCTTGGAGAAACAGCTCAGCTCTTCTCTGTTTAGGCTTTGGATGTACACTGATTTCTTGGGTGCCTGTCAACTTGGGATTATTTCAACTTGTCAATGACTAGCTCCTAAAGCTTAGCTTACTCAACCTTATAAATTGACTGAGTAGAAATGCATATGTCACAGTTCTATGAAGCAGTCAGACTACCTGCACTGATCATACTAGTTTCCCAGATGGACATCTTTATCATCTTAATTTATTTTTTTTTTAGTAGGAAGCCATCAGGACTCTCTGTCCATTTTTTTTCCCACAGGAAACACCTGATCAACATCATTCAATCTACCAATCACTCACAAGCACTAGAAGCAGCCAAGTGTCCTATTTTGAATTGATTGTCTCAATTATGCTTCTGGGAAATAGATACATAACTCTAGCCGCCATCTAATAACACAGAGAGGAAAACAGTTTAGCATCTTCCTTTGAGTTGTGAGGCCAATTTATAACCTCTGGAAATAGACAAGCAAAATCAAGGAAGGTTTTAGTGAACTACTTTTGCTTGTTAATGAGCTAAAGAATCAGATGAACATCTCTGAGGTACATTGCCCATCAAAGTGCCCTTAAATAAATACATCCCAAACCCAAGCCCTAGCTCTCCATACTTAGGAAGGAGGTTCAAAGTACACATCAGGCACAATGACCTCACAAGCTACCTGTGATGCTACCAGCCTGCCCTTCAGACAGGGACAAGTAAACCAATCAAGTACACCAAAATGGTTTATCTCTCAAGCAACTCATAGCCACTGAGAGACAACACCCACTCCTTTGTATGAGATAAGAGTACATTGTACATATCAGAGCTTGCTAAGTATGTCCTACCCAAGTATAAACACTGAAAGTAGATGTGTCAGCTTTGTCATGGCTACACAAGAACAGATGTTGTTTCACCCCTGGACAACAACACATAGAACCATATAGGAACCTCACATCTGTAGCTAAATACAGCCAAAATATGTAAGTAACCACATTCCCATTAATAGAGTGCCATCCTCACTATTGAAGTAGTCCCCCAAACTCCTGTAGCACCAAGGAGATAGGTATAGCAATGTGTAGAGATTCTACATAGTTTTGAAACATTTGACCCAACTTTTATCAAGGCATGACGCAGCCTGATCTTGCACATATACCAGTCTCAGAAAAGTACAAATGCAATGTGCCCATGAGAAGTAAGAGTTAAGGAGTCTGTCAGTGGTTATATACCATGTGGTGACTTAGTCGTACTGATAGCTTAATCACTGGCATCTTGGGAAATAATGCTTAGAGAAAGCCTGTTAGCATCAAACTCATATGAAATTGATAGAGACAATGAATTTGTCACAAACTCATATAACTATTAAAAGACCGTGTAATATGACAACTACAGAGCAATTCAATAACTGTAGAAGTATATCCTTCATCTCCAAGAAAAGAAATTTATGAATTTTTCTAAAGGGAATTCAAATTAATAATTTGAGAACAGTTAATGTGATAACAAAGAATACAGTTATTTATTGAAATTATGAAGATAATTTATGACTTGAATGAAACTTCATCAAAGAAACAAAGATAATATAAAAGAACCATATAGAAATCTTTGGTGCTATAAACTGCACTGAAATAAAAATACACTTTTGCAGTTGTGTAGTCTCTATAGCTAGTGTGCCATATATAGGTGGGGATAGCTATAAATATGACACAACACAAAATAGTAAACTTAAATTTTTTGAAGTTTTTGTGATTATTTTTTGTAACTGAAATCTGTAATTCTCAAGCACAAATCTAGCAAATGGTAATGTTATTTGCAAGATGTTAAAAGGGCTAGAGATACAGTTCAGTGGTTAGCACTTTCTGTACTGCACTTGTAGATGATCTGGGCTCAATTCCCATCAGCCTCTCAACCACTTATAACACCACTTCACAGGGACCCATTCCCCTCTTTTGGTTTCCAAGGGCACAGCAAATGTATGATGCTCTTGTATGAATGCAGAAAAAACACTCAGATATTAAATATAAAAATTTTTCTTTAAAATGTTGGATACTGTACATGTCTAATAAAGTTGCCAAGACAGATTAAATCAAATAGGAGAAATTATTTCTAAGCTCACTGACAGCTATTCAGAAAAACTGCAGTCATACAAAATGAAGGAAAGAAAAAAATATAAAAAAGAACAACAAAAGAAATTAATAATAATGATAATGATAATAATAGTAATACCTAACAAGGAAAGCCAATGGCAGAAAGGAAATGTTCGAATTGGTACTATTCCAAAAGTAGAAAAGAGGAAATGAGCACAACATCTCATTGAATTGATAGTTATGGTCAGCTATGCCTGCAATCCAAGCTCTTGACAGGAAAGTCAAGAATGGCGATGGGAGTTCACCACCATTCTTGGCTACACAGCAAGTTAAACATCAGCTCTATGAGAGCATGCATCAGAAAAGAGGTAAGGAAAGAATAGAAAATACATTTCATCAATAAACTCTCCTCAAGGAAAGTAGCAATTTCATCATTAAAAGGGCAACCTAAATTCTAAAGACAGCAATAGATGTACCACAAACTACAAACACACGGACAAACACACACACACACACACACACACACACACACACTCACACAGACATCCACAAACACACATATGTATGTACATCCATGCAAACTTAAAAAGAATTGAGAAAATCAAAAGTGAAAACCCACTAGCAGGATAGATGCATTGGAATGAAACAGTATCAAATATTCATAAAAATTCCATCGAAATATAAACAAGGACAACAAAAAAGGAAGAAATAAACAGATGTATAGAGCAATCAAGAAGACAAAGAAACTAGAAAAATATCCATATGAAGGTTATAGAGATAGCAAAGTACTTGGGAGCATGTGTTGCTCTTACAGAGGACTTGGGTTGTGTTTCTAGAACTCATATTCACAACCATACCTAAGTCCAGTACCAGAAAATATGATTTCCTATTCTAAACTCCTCCCATTCTAAACTCCTCAGATAACTGTTGTGTACTTGGAGCACACACACACACACACGCACACACACACACACACAATTCACTTACTCAGTAAAATGCACATTATATACAAGTAAAGAGACAGAAGGATATATACCAGGCAAATAGAAAACAAAATGTACATCATACTTTTTTAACCTACATTATGAAAATATAAAATTCATGTAATTTTATTTTTTAAGTCTCTCTTTTTTTCTTTTTCTTTTTTCCCAATCCGATTTTATACCATATTAATTACATGAATGTATTAAGATCAGTTCTAGGTTGAGGAACTAGCAATACAATTGATGCAAATATTAAAGGAAAAAGCAAGATAATAAATACAAATAGACAAAGAAAAAGGAAGGGAATAAACAAAGTCCCTTGATTACTGTTTCTAACAGCTTATCAGGATGAGCAAAATATCTGAGCCTACTTCTCTGTCCTAGTCCAAAGTCATTGTCATACCTGAAGCCTACTTCTTTGTTCTAGACTAAGATTTCGATTTCTGCCTGAAATTACTTTCTTGTTCTAGCCTAAGATTTAGATTATTACCTGAAATTATTTCTTTGTTCGAGCCTAATGTCAGATTCCTGCCTGAATCCCACTTCCTTGTCCTTGGCCAATGTCACATTCCTTCCTGAAGCACATTTTCGTGTCTTTGGCCAATGTCAGATTCCTGAAAAGCAGCCCCCAAAGTTCTCCACATCTCCCTCATTTTGTTTCATTAATAAGACTGAACCTGTCTTAGGTTCGTTCTGGCAAGAATGCATCCCTTACCCATCGTGGAATATGCATTATCAAAAGCAATGAATTTCTGTCTTAGGTTGGTAAGGCTCTGTGCAGAATCTTACCCATTCTTGTCTTGCCAGCCTGTTAAATTAATAACTCTGTCTAGGGGTCCATTTTCAGTTTCACACCATTATTTTGTCTATCACCATGTTGATATTGTTAAAGAAAAGCTTTAATGCGATGGGCAGGAATAAAAGTATTCTCAGGACAAAAAGGGCTACCATGATCAAGCTATATATGCAATTCTTGAAACTTGACCAAAATGGAAATAGTGTCCTCAGGTCATCAATAATTTTAGCAGCAGTATCTACAGCAACAAAACCCAGCAGAGCAGCATTCTTTAAATTCATAATCTAACTATGCAAAGTTAAAACATCCAGAGAGGTGTTAGAATTATGCCAAATAATCTCCAAATATCTTTAAACTGTTTCCTAATTATAATGACTATCATTGCAAATTTTAGAAGTAACACAAATCCAGTGGTATTTGCCATGACACTTAAGATTGCTCCTTACTCTTAAACTCTGAAACTCCTTCCAATAATTTGAATAAGATAAAGAGCATCAATCCATTGTTCCAAGTGCCTATTTAAATCCTCTTGTATACTCAACAAATTAGTAACATTTTTTTTTTGCTAAATGATTAGCAAAAGTAGCTGTCTTATCTTCTTGTGTCAAAGAAACTGCAGACACAGTGATGCTAGCAATTAATGGAATTACAGCTGTTATACAAGCAATAGTCAAGGCCATTACCGTCTTGTTCCTGCTTAAAACCTGACTCACCTCTCCCACTACTTTCAATCCTTTTTCAGAATACCAAGGTCCGTAATACTCAGGGCAATAAAACAAAAACCGATTGATAGACCCCTGTAACAAACATGCCAGGTTTCAACACATAACACAATAAGAAAGTGTAAAATCAATATAATTTACATTAAACACTGTAGAAGAAACAAAAGTAATTATAATATGATGATTAAAAGAGCCTTAACACGCCAGGCAGTGGTGGATCACGCCTTTAATCCCAGCACTTGGGAGACAGAGGCAGGCGGATTTCTGAGTTCGAGGCCAGCCTGGTCTACAGAGTGAGTTCCAGGACAGCCAGGGCTATACAGAGAAACCCTGTCTCGAGTCTCGAAAAACCAAAAACCAAAAACCAAAAACAAACAAAACAAACAAACAAACAAACAAAAAAAAGAGCCTTAACACATGCACTAACTCTTGTTTAAAATCCAGATCATGTTCCAACCTTGTCTCTTGCTAACATAACATCATAGAGAACTGTAGCTAACTTCCATATATGTCTCTGAAAATGTCCAGAACTAGCCTTCCAAATGAAGAGTGTTATTTCCAATATTGGATTGTTTTCTAGACCAGTCCATGATTGAGTCTGAGTAACTGGCCACATTTAAGAAATATACAAGAGTCATTATAACTTTTCTTTTCGACTCTCTCTCCCACAATGTCTAAAAATTTGAGGCAAGACAGCTTGCCCCATCTGGGATATAGACAAGCAAAGGTGAGTTAAAAACATATGTCCAATACAGCTTCCCAGTCACCCTTGTCAGGGCACTCAGCAAGCACACAGGTAAGCATCATTCTTTGTCCCAGCATCAGCATGTCTCACCAAACACTCTGGCAGCCACCATGCTCTTTAAGCATCTTGCAGAAGAAAAACACATTCATACCCTCTTTCTCATATTAAATACCTGATCAGGATCATGCCATATGCCAGTAAGTAGATTCTTCCTTTTCACCTAGGCATGAGTATGCCTAGTTTTAGGGTGCCTTAGAAACTCAGCAGAGATTACCTTGACATCCATTTTTTTAAAGAAAAAATTAAAATAAAAAGATTATGATTGAAATAAATTTGTAATGTATAGGGATATATCTCTTCCTTTTTTATTTTATCAAGATAGTGTTTTAAAGTTCAATCGGCCTGTTTCACAATACCTTTTCCTTGAGGATTATAAGGAATCCCAGTAATATGGGTAGTATTAAATTGTTGACAGAAAGTCTCAAATGCTAGACTCCAATTGCCAGTTCTATTATCTGTTTTTTAATGGATATTCTAATTATTTACATTTCAGATGTTATCCCCTTTTCCCATTTCCCCATCCTCCAGAAACACCTTAACCCATCCCATCCTTCTCCTGCTTAGATGAGGGTGTGTCCCCACCCATCTACCCACTTCTGCCTCCCTGCCCTTGAATAATTCCTCCCACAAAGCCATCCTCCACTACATATACAGCTGGAGTCCTTCCATGTGTGTTCCCAGGCTGGCAGTTTTGAACCTGGGAGCTCTGGTTGGATCATACTATCACTGTCCCCTTGGGGATGCTAGCCCCTTCAGCTCCTTCAGTCTTCATCCTAACTCCTCCATTGTGGACCCTGTGATCTGTTTAATAGTTAGCCATGAGAATCTGAGTCTGTATATGTCAGGCTCTGGTGGAGCCTCTCAGGAGACAGGTCTATCAGGCTCTCTTGAGGCTAAGTGGCCTGTAGTCATTCCTTCAACTTGTGGAGGGGCCAGTAGGGTGTGTTGCCCTAAGTCACTGAATGACACAAATCTATTGAGGGCTACAGCCTCCTGTCAGGGGTCTGGAGCTTGGGAGCATGGCAAAACACCTGCCATAACTTACAGTCACCTGTGGTCCCTCAGGATCCTCTGAGATCTCTAGGGTTTCTAGCCTGAGCTCAACCAGAAACCAGACTGCCTTTCACACTCCTAAAGGTCCTCAGATAATACTATGTCCAATTTTCTGAGGAACCACCAGACTGATTTCCAGGTTGTAGCAGCTTGTAATCCCACCAACAATGTAGCACTGTTCCTCTTTCTCCACATCTACACAAGCATCTGCTGTCACCTGAGTTTTTGATCTTTGCCATTTTGACTGGTGTGAGGTAGAATCTCAGTGTTGTTTTGATTTGCATGTCCCTGGTGACTAAGAATGTTGAACATTTCTTTAGGAGCTTTTCAATCATTTGAGTTTCCTCAGTTGGGAATTCTTTGCTTACTTCTATACCCCATTTTTGATAGTGTTGTTTGATTGTCTGGAGTCTAATTTCTTGACTTCTTTGTAAATTTGGTTTTTGCCCTCTATAAGATTTAGGATTGGTAAAGATCTTTTCCCATTCTGTTGGTTGCAATTTTGTCCTATTGACAGTGTCCTTTGCCTTAAAGAAGCTTTGCAATTTTTTGAGGTCCAAGTTATTGATTATTGATCTTAGAGCATAAGCCATTGGTGTTCTGTTCAGGAAAATTTCCCCTGTGCTTATTTTGAGAGAATGCAAACACAAGCAGCTTAACAGTACATCTGAAAGCTCTAGAACTAAAAGAATCTAATAGACCCAAGAGGAATAGACAGCTGAAAATAATCAAATTCAGGGTTGAAATTAACCAAGTAGAAACAAAAAGAACTGTAAAAAGAATCAAGAAAACTGGGAGCTGGTTCTGAGATAATCAACAACATAGATAAGCCCTTAGCCAGACTAACCAGAGGTCAAAGAGACAGTATCTAAATTAACAAAAACAGAATTGAAAAGGGAGACATTAAGCAGAAAATGAGGCAATTCTAAAAATCATCAGATCCTTCTACAAAAGCCAAAACTCAACAAAACTGAAAAATCTGTATGAAATGTACAATTTTCTAGACAGATATCAGGTACCAAATTTAAATCAGAATCACATAAACCATCTAAACAGTCCCATAAACCCTAAAGAAATAGAAGCAGTCATTAAAATTCTCCCAACCATAAAAGCCCAGGACCAGATGGGTTTAGTGCAGAATTCTATCAGTCCTTCAAAGAAGACCTAATACCAATTCTATTCAAATGATTCCACAAAATAGAAACAGAAGGAACACTATCCAATTAGTTCTATGAATCAACAATTACACTTATACTTAAACCACACAAAGAGTCAGCAAAGTATGAGAACTTAAGACCAACTTCAATTATGAATGTTGATGCAAAAATATTCAATAAAATTCTTGCAAGCCAAATCCAAGAACACATCAAAATCATCATTCACCACTATCAAGTAGGAATGCAGGGATGGTTTAATATATAGAAATCCATCAATATAATCCACTATGTAATCAAACTAAAAAAAATCTACATGATAATTTCAGTAGATTTTCTGAGAAAGTATTTGACAAAATTCTACATCCCTTCATGTTAAAATCTTGGAAAGATCAGGGATTCAAGACCATACGTAAAAATAGTAAAAGCAATATATAGCAAACCAGTAATCAACATCAATCTAAATGGAGAGAAACTTGAAGCAATTCCACAAAAATCAGGGACTAGACATTGCTGCTCACTCTCTACCTACCTATTCAATATAGTACTTAAAGTACTAGCCAGATCAATTAGACAACAAACAGAGGTGAAAGGGATACAAATTGGAAAGGAAGAAGTCAAACTATCACTGTTTGCAGATGATATGACAAAATACTTAAATGACTCGAAAAATTCCACCAGAGAAATCCTAAACCTGATAAACAACTAAACAACTTCAGCAAAGTGGCTGAATATAAAATTAACTCAAACAAATCAGTAATCTTCCTCTACTCAAACAATGAACAGGCTGAGAAAGAAATTAGGGAAATGATACTCTTCATGATAATCACATATAATATTAAATACATTGGTGTTACTCTAAGCAAGCAAGTGAAAGATCTGTATGACATGAACTTCAAGTCTCTCTCTCTCTAATATATATATATTCAGTCTTGCGGAATGCAATCTACAGATTCAATGCAATCCCCATCAAAATTCCTACTCAATTCTTCATAGACTTGTAAAGAACAATTTGCAAATTCATTTGGAATAACAAAAAACCCAGGACAGCAAAAACTATTCTCAACAACAAAATAACTTCTGGGTGAATCACCATCCCTGAACTAAAGCTGTATTTCAGAGCAATAGTGATTAAAACTGCATGGTATTGGTACAGAGACAGGCAGGAAGATCAAGGGAATAAAATTGAAAATCCAAAAATGAACCCCCACACCCATGGTCACTTGATCTTTGTCAAAATAGCTAAAACCATTCAGTGGATAAAGGACAGTATTTTCAACAAATGGTGCTGGTTCAACTTGTGTTCAGCATGTAGAAGGATGCAATTTGATTCACTCTTATTTCCTTGTACAAATCTCAAGTCCATGTGGACCAAAGACTCCAATAAAACCAGATACACTGAAACTAATAGAAGAGAAAGCAGGGAAGAGCCTCAAACTGATTGCTTTCTTAAGTCTCTTTGTTCTACCTAGTCTGAAATCTTCCCATCTCATGTTACTGCAATCTCCTTATGTTTTATTTATTAAAAGCACATATATTACTATGATAAGTTAAAATATAAAGCTACAATAGGGTGATGATTTCCCTGGCTCTTTCTGTCAAGTTGTCATGGTTTAATCAGGTATCTTGCACTCCCATCAATTTGTTTCTATCAATCCAGTTCATTGAAAATCATTCTATTTGACCTTATTGGTGCATCCATGATGGGTAGATTAATAAATATTTGTTTCTGTTGAGAATATATACAATTTCTTCACCTAAAATTTTTCATTAAAAAATAACAGCCAACATAAATTTCTTAGCTTTTATTCTCTCCCCCAATTTTAGTCATGGATACAGTTGCTTAGGAAGGGAATGAAATTTGTCATGGAATGATATAATTAGTCTGTTTCTCTTTTTTTAATCGTTGGTTTTGTTTTAGCAAAGTGATGGATTGTTTATATCCATCCAAATACTTTTCAGCTTGTTGGAATTGCACAAAATAATGAACTCATTAGACTGGAATTTTAAGCTGATGAATTAGTTTTTCTTTGAGCTATTGGAATATTAGATCAGATAAATATTTATTGACATGAAAAGACATTTCCAATATACTTTTAAGGAACAGAGCAAGTTAGTTTGTAATTAAAAGTAATATTATATTTAAACTTATGCGTAATTTTTTTCTCTATTCACTCCTCATTAAAATATGAAACATCAACGTGATGGCATTCAACATAGGGAGTAGTGGAATCAATGAATGAGTGAAGTCTTGAATGAGTATATATTTTGATA
Organism: Grammomys surdaster; assembly: GCF_004785775.1. Lineage (NCBI taxonomy): Eukaryota > Metazoa > Chordata > Mammalia > Rodentia > Muridae > Grammomys > Grammomys surdaster. Next base: position 369,450 of record NW_021620430.1, on the reverse strand, counting down.
TGGGCACACACATGTCAAGGATTCCAAGGCCAATGACTCCTGTAAAACTGGCAAAGCTGTTATCAATATGGACAAGAATCCAGGGTAATAACAAAGCTTCCTTGGGGTTCCAAGTATGAATGTGTGAAAATGATGCTGAGGTTTCAGGCTGTGGTATAAAAAAATTAGAGAACCCCATCCAGTCTCATCTTTAAGATGAAAGGAGTGAAATTCTATTCATCAGGTGTAAAACATCGTACAAAAAGTATCTGGAGGTCAATAGTTACATGTGAGAACCTTGAAGGAAATTTTGAGGTACCACAAAAGTAAGATAAAAATCATTTTGGCTTAATGGCTTCTTAGTTTATATTCAGGAGGCATGCTCTTGGCATACAGAAGAAGGGGCAGTAAATTTGGCTCCTTGAGAAAATAATGAAGAAAAGTTAAGAGTTAGTTATATGGGTGAAGGACATGCTCATATTCCCATTTCAGCTTTCAGTTTATGGAATCTAATACATGATTTCACAGACTCATGGACATTTCCTACAGTACAGTATCTATAGCTCTGGATCTTGGGGTAGAAGAGACTATCAGGCTTTGGGTCCTCAGACTACAAAGAAATAACCTATACCCTTGAAGAACTGATACCTTGTCCCTAAGAGACTGTCAGAGATAATGTCTCGGGTAAATTATTGTTGCAGGCCAGACAGAGACCCTGAAAATTACAGAGAAAGAGTGGTGAAATTCACAGTTCAGACATGCCCTGACATACATGATGCTTCAGACAATGATTATGAAGAAACTGAGTACAAGAATGAGATAGGTCAACACAAGCCATAGTAAAACTACAAATGACAATTCTTGATCATATCCAGATATAAGGAGAAATAATCTCACTCCATTACAGCAAACTTTGTTTATTCAGGGTAAAAGGGTCTGATTATGAGTGTTTATGAATGATCAGTTGATCAGTGTGTACAAAGACTAGAAACTTTGGCTCCCTCTTCCCTAATGCTTATTGCCTGAGACTGGTTGCCTAAAATGACCTCTTACTGAAACTACCTAACCTCTCTCATCGTACTACATCTAATAAAGTTAGGGTCATTCTGGTTTGTGATAGTAGGGTTATAGAACTTCACCTGATCTTAGTTAGCTTCATTTCATGAGAGTCTATAACTCTGTCTTTTCTCCCAAGAAGACCCTAGCCAGGGTTACAGGATGCAGTCTACCTGGGACAGGGAATTCAGGGGTCAAAATTTTTGTCTTTCCTCACACCAGGTGTAGTAATGCATGCTTTTAATCTCATCATTTCAGAGGCAGAGACAGACAAATCTCTGTGGATCAAGGCAGCCTAGTTTACATAGTTGAGTTCCAGGATGGCCACGCTACATAGTGAGGACCTTTTTGAAAAGCAAAACAAAACAAGACAATCAAACAAATACTTTTTGTGTAATTTCTGAAGATACAATAGGTCTTAGATGCAGTATACAAAATTATATAACAGAACAACTAAAACCTGGGCCCAACTACTGATTTGAGTAAAAGGGCTTTTAGAAATAACTTTAGGGTTTCAAACAAACAAAAAATTTATAAGTCTGACAGCAGTATTTTACTCACTGAGATAATGAGCATAGTACTGAGGACACCATGTATTGTCAAAGTTCTTTAGCAAACTAAACACATACACACACCTGTAGGAGATAAGAAGAAAATGGTTTTTATGGTTGTTACTTCCATATTCCTAAGAACCTAGAATTCTGGCCAAATACAATGCATTTAAGGTCAAATATGTTGAGTATAGAGGGAAAGTTTTATGAGGAGGGGTTGACAAATAGAAAATCTAAATTTCAAGGAGGTTTCTGGACTGTCTTCAATTTTACTTATTTATGAAGTATTAAAAGTTAGCTACATAGCAGTGCAATAAACTGCATAGCAATGTAATAAACTATCTGTATAAGGCAAAACAAAAGCATTTTTTTCTCCTTTACTTAGCACTCCAAAATTTGGATACACAAACCTATTTTCTTATAAAGTTTATCTTTGAAAGTACAGTGAAAAATTATATGCTAAAAAATGAAAACTTTAGTTATTACCGTTATGTTAATAGTTTTCAATGTAAATCAAGTGAAGATAAATGGTTATATTTAAAGTAATTGACAAAGCCGAAACACACTGAGTGATTTGGTATATCCTTTATTTACACTTTATGAATCAGTAGACAGGTTATCAAATTTAACAAAGGTAAAGAAACAGGAAACACACACACACACACACATACACACCAAAAACAAAACAATACAACAACTGCAAAATTGTTTGCTATAGCGTAAGTTCACATAAATAGTTTTAAAGACTGTCTTGGAATGTTTTTGCAAAAATCAGAGTAGATATTTATAAAATGAAGATGATACATAAAAAGATAAGAAACCTATCTTAGTCAAGGTTTGTATTTCTGCACAAAACATCATGACCAAGAAGCAAGATGGACAGCAAAGGGTTTATTTGACTTATACTTCCACATTGCTGGTCATCACCAAAGGAAGTCAGGACTTGAACGCAAGCAGGTCAGGAAGCAGAAGTTGATGCATAGGCCATGGAGGGATATTACTTACTAGTTTGCTTCTTCTGGCTTGCTCAGCTTTTTTTCTTATAGAACCGAAGACTACTAGCCCAGGAGTGGCACCACCCAAAATGTGCTCTCCCACTCTTGATCAATAATATACAGCTGGATCTAGTGGAGGCATTTCCTCAAAGGAGTCTCCTTTCTATGTGGTAACTCCAGCTTGTGTCAAGTTTGCACACAAAACCAGTCAGTACAAAACCCAAAAGTGTTTCTGTAATATATATATAATTTTGACTATATAAAGAAAGAGCAAAGCAAGACAAAAGAAAATGAAAATGAAAATTTCATGATCTTAAGAAAGAACTGAACATCAAATGGAAGATAATTTCTAAGAAAAAATAGACCCAGGGATAGGGCCCTGGTTTGGAGTGGGGATCAGAGAGAGAATGTAGGATCAGGTATGGGGGTTGGAGGGGAGACAGGGGCAAGGAACAGAGGGCCAGAACATTGAATGTAAAATGTAAATATACAGTTGCTGGGACTGAGGGTTGGTGAAAGCCTATAGAAAGTCCCAGAGACGTGGGGTGGGAGGGGATCCCAGGACTAAATGTGGGTGACCTTAGCAGAAATTCCAACAGTTGGGGTATGGAACTTGAAGAGACCACCTCCAGTAGTCAGACAGGATACCCAGTGGAGGGATCTGGACACCAACCCACTTACAAAAGTTTCAAATTCAAATTGTTACTATCTAAAAGAAATGCATGGACAAATAATGGAGCAAATATTGAAGGAATGGCCAACCAGTGACCAACCCAACTTGGGATCTCTATCATGGGTGGGGACAAATACCTGACACTATTACTGGTGCTATGTTGTGCAGGCAGACAGGAGGCTAGCATGGCTGTCTTCTGAGAGGCTCTACATGAAGCTGACTGAGACAGATGCTGATGCTCAAAGCCAAGCATTGGATGCTCTATGGAAGAGTTAAGAGAAGGATTGAAAGAGGTGAAAGGGATGGCAAACCCATAGGAAGACCAATAGTATCAACTAACCTGGACCCCTTGGAAACTCACAGAGACTGAGTCAACAACTAATGTGTGTACCGTGTAACAGGGCTGGTCTCAGACCCCTGGCAATAAGTAGTAGAGAACTGCCTTGTCAGGACTCAGTGAGAGAGAATGAAACTAATCTTACAAAGACTTGATGCCTCATGATACAGCGACACCTGGGGTAGCACCCTCATAGAGGCAAAGGGTACAGGGGTAGGGGACTAGAATTCTGTGAGGAGAGACTGGGAGGAGCACAGCATTTGGGGTACAGATAAATAAAATAATTAAAAACAACTTTAAAAAAGAAAATAAGAGAAAGAAAAATAGTGCTGTTTTGAGCACTTAATTAAGATTATAAACATTTTATGGTGATTTGTTGTAGCAGCAACTAAAAACAAAAGGAAAAGGTAAAATTAAGAAAATCACAATCTTGTTAGAGTACTTAAACTTAATATTTTGAAAGGCTAAGCAATACAGTAACAAAGGAAATTATGAACATGATAAATGGTTCATACAACAGGATGCTAATTTGAACTACTGAATGTGAATGCCAAAGTGAGTTACAAAATTACCATAGAGAGTTCATAAAGCAGAGACTAAAAATAATTTAATTACTTGCAGCATCTCACTTCCATGTAATAAGTAAAAGGAAAATTTAAGTACATGTGAGGATTTATTTTTATGTCTTGTTTTGCCTCAGTGTGCAAAACAGGATCTAGTGATGGGCAATACAAGAGAGAGAGACTTTCTGAACTTTCTTTAAGAAATTTTCTGGGAAAGAAAGAGTAACTTCAGCAGAAATATTGTGTAGGAGAATGGGAAAGATATTAAATTGTCAGGTGTGAAGAAATATTCACAGACTCCAAGAGAATTTTTTTGTTAAGTGTTTCTTTCTGTATCAAAGTACAAAATATATGAACTTCATTAAAAAAAAAAAGACCTACACTTAAGTATTTGTCATAGTCAAAGAAACCAATGACAGGCAGATGGTAGCATGATTCTCCTACACGGCATTTTTAGCCTGGAAGTAACACTGAGCAAAAATACTAAATGTGATACTGGTAAACAATCAAAGCAGTCAAAGTCAAGTTGTATTTGGTAGATAGGTAATTGTATGGAAGAAAAAATCTATACTTTCTGTTACTGCATTTTAATTTCCAGAGGAAAAGATTCAGATTCACAAAAACAAAATATAAAACAACATTGAAATTTAAAAGACGTATTTTTGCAATTCAGAATCTGAAAAGTATTACACAAACAAAAATCCAGAAGCAATATAAACCAAACTGATAACACAAATTCTCATCATTAAAAAAATATGCTTAGTATAATTGTAATAAGAAAGATCAAATGAGTGAAAGAAAGAATAAATGTGGAACACTGACATATCATCATCATAAATTTTAAACTTTACTACAGAGGCAGAGGAGTAAAAGAAGAGAACAGAAACAGCAAAGAGAACAACAACAACGAGAAAACATGATATAAATACAAAATAAGTACATTGATTAATGGAACACAAGCGTGAACCCAGATAGAAATCTATGTAGTATAGCAATACAAGTTTTGACAGAGATACCAAAAATATATATTGGAAAGAAGATAGTCTATTCAAAAAAATTATTTTGGCTAAATTGAATTTCCACTTAAAGAATAAAACTAGAGTCCTATGTCTTGCTCTGTATAAGAATCAATAACAGATGAATGAAAGACCTCAATATATGACCTGAAACAGTAAATCTGATTGAATCAAACATAAGGAAGACACTTCAGGACACCAGTATGACCAAGAAGTTTCAGAATAGAATTTCAGTTACTTTGGAAATGGCTGCAAGAATTATGAAATGCGACCTATTGAAATAAACAAACAAATAAATGCAAGCAATTTTGTACAGCAAAACAAAACAAAAAAATCAAATGAAGAGACAGCCCACAGAATAGGATAAAATTTTCCCTAGCTATATGTCTGACAGATAACTGAATTTAGATTGAATAAAGAACGCAGATAAAATTAAGAAGTGAGAAATTAAAGAACTCAAAATAATAAATGAAGTAATGAAATGAGAAGATATTTCCCTAAAGTTAAAATACAATAAACACACACGCACATGCACACATAGAAATGTTCAACATCACTACCCATCAGAGCAATCCAAACTAAAACAGTATAGAAACAGTATCTCACCCTTGTCAGAACAGCAGTAATCAAAAAAAGAGGAATATGACATTGGCCAAGGACAAGAAAATGGGCTTCAGGCAGGAATCTGACATTAGACTAGAACAAAGAAGTAATTTCAGACAGGAACCTAAATCTTAGGCTAGAACAAAGAAGTAGGCTTCAGACATGAACATGTCTTTGGGCTAGGACAGGAAAGTAGGCTCAGATATTTTGGTCATTCTGATAAGCCCTTAGAAACAGTGATCATGGGACTTTTTCTATTGCCTTGCTTGTTCTTTGACTGTGTTTACTCTCTTATTTGTTCTTTGAGTATTTGCATCTATTGTATTACTAGTTCCTCCACCTAGAACTGACTTGAATACTTGCAAGTAATTAAAATGGTATAAAAGCAGATTGGGAAAAATTAAAAAAACAAAAACAAAGAAAGTCAAAAAAACAAGTAACAATAAATGCTGATGAAAATATTATTTATGAATTTTTAGTCATGCTATATGATTGAAATCAATGCTTTTGAACATATAGTGTATATATATATACTAGTGTATGTCATATATATGTCACATAATATGTTAAGTACCACATATCTAACAAATAAAGAGTTTAGTGCCAGGAAATTTTTACTTCTTTCTAAGTAAAGTAAGCTAGTGAGATTCCATAGAACTCCTAAAGATTACAGGATGTTGTCCATCAGGCTGTTGTCCATGAAGTTATCTCCCCCTCTAGAATTCAATAGTAAACCTCAATTGTGAAGAAACCACGTATTTGAATCACAGACTATGGAAGAATAAAACTGGAACTAACCTGGAAACTTCATCCTTATTGGCTAGCACTCATAGCGAGGTAAGGGATACTTCAGGAGGAGAAAAGTAGTCATCCATGTTTACCCAGTTTTAAATCTTGAGAGCAACAATATGACCAGGCTACCAAAATATGACTGCTGATGTGTTAATGATATGATTGTTATGGAAGTAACTGAATATTCACTGATTGGATTTAAGACCTATTTCAAAAGGTGGTACCTATACTTGTTACCATTGTCGGGACTAAGACCCAGTGGCTAGATAGATCATAAGCCCTAGGAACAAATCTACTAATGTATTTCTGCTAAAAGAAAATATTATTGAAAAACTCCTAATGAGATATCTATTTCCATAGATTAGTGTACCTCTCAACTCTCATTGGAGAAGCTTCTTACAGTAGAATTCATTTAACACAAGAATTCAAAACTGACCAACATTCAGAATAAGTGACTGGTGTATTTAGAACTAAATAGAATGGCTGTATCTAACTCTTCCCCCAGTACTCAAGATTCTTTATATAAGACTGGGCAGAAAAATTGTAAGAACAATAAGTCACACATGACTACAAGGAAACAATATTTTCTGGACACAATAAGCAAGGTGTACACATGAACTCACAGTCACTGTGACTGTGAAAAGATGCAAAATACATATAGAAGCTCAAGGCAGACAAATTTTCTAGCATAGCAGGTGAGAAAGCAGGTGCAAAGTTCTACCCCTTCCTAATGTGCTAATAGAATTTGAAATCCCCTGGGAAGAGTAGAGTCAATCTTCTTTACAGCTGTGACCTTTGATAGGTTGACCATGCTCCACGGCAGGTTCCACTCCTAATAATATTTGGATAACACACATGGAGTCTTGATGTTTTTTTCTTTTTCTTTTTTATTAATCATTTTATTTGATTTCATTTCAATTGATATCCCCCTTTCTGGTTACCCCTCTACAACCCTCCACTTCATCCTCCTCTCCCCCATTCCGTTGATGTGTTTAAAAGAGAGAGAAAATAAAATTGGGTGGGTAGTTGTAAGGAGGTGGATATGGGAAGAGTAAATAGAGTGACTATGAGTATTATTTTAAAAATAAGATTTCTTTCTTATCCCCTTAATAAGACTTCTGAGATATGTTTAAGGACAGTTTTCTTTTTCAATTATTAAAAAAAGTAATTAAAATAGTTCTATTTTTATCTACTCTAAGTGAACAAAGGCTATAAAATAAACTTTAATGATATCCTCTTTGAACTAATTTTATTTTTATTCAAACTTACCTGAAAAGCATATGGCACAAATAAAAAGTCATAAATAATATAATAAACGTATAGACATTACCCAGTCTATTAATAAAATAACCCCATAGAAAGGTAATACATTAAAATTGATAACAAGTAGAAAATAAAGTATCATAAGAGTGCATTAGTATGTACTAGAAATACTTAAGGATACTATTATCCAGATTATGTTGTGTACATTTCCAAAGGCTTTTCCAAATTATAGGCTTTTAATTTCCCAATAATGTTGAATTGATATACAGTGTATATTTTTGAATGACTCAAAATTTTATTTTTAATTAGTTAGAGGATTCTGACTTGGTATTATGTAGCTTATAGCATAGAAGAAAATGAATTCTTTTTTTTTTTTTTACAATCCAAGATTTGCTGAAGATTTTCTTTTTTAATTGATTATTTTATTTATTCACATTTCAAATGTTATCCCTGTCCCTGTTTTTGCCTCCAAAACCCCCCATCTCACCCCCCTACCCCAGCTTCTATGAGGGAGCTTCCCCTCCCACTCACCCATTCCTGCCTCACAGACCTAGCATCTCTCTAATCTGGGGTATTGAGGCTCCACAGGACCAAGGGCCAACCCTCTCATTGATGTCAAATAAGGCTATCATCTGCTGCATATGTATTGGGAGACATGGATCCTCCCATGTGTACTCTTTGGTTGGTGGTTTAGTCCCTGGAAGCTCTGGGTTGTCCAGTTAGTTGATACTGTTCTTTATATGGAGTTCCAATTCCCTTCAGCTCCTTCAGTCCTTCCCTTAGCTCTACCACTGGGGTTCCTGGGTTCAGTCTGATGGTTAGCTGTATCTGCATCTGTCTTAGTCTGGTGCTGAAAAACCTTCTCAGAGGACAGGCATATTGTTCTTGGCATCAGCAATAATGTCAGGGTTTGATGTCTGTGGATAGAATGGATTTCATGGTGGGGCTGTCTCTGGATATCCTGTCCTTCATTCTCTGCTCAATATTTTGTCCCTGCATTTCCTTTAGTCAGGAGCAATTCTAGGTTAAAATTTTGAGATGAGCGAGTGGCCTCTTCTTTTAACTGGGGACCATGAATTCAAAGAAATAATTTATGTCAATAGTCATTAGTATTTTCCACTTTTAAAAATCCCAAAAGACAGCAAAGGAAAAAGAAGAAACTATTTGATTGACATACTGTCTTATCTAGATCAAAGTTTTGTACAGTGTCCATGTTTTCCCTGTTTTCCTTCATCATATTTTCTTTGTATTAGGAAATTACAGGAACTATAATTCTTACTCTTGAAATTCTGGTTCAATTTACTATTTTTACCTTCTATCTTGTTTGACACAGATTTTTCTTCAGGCAAAGCAATGCCTTATTGATCTCTCCAAGATATTACTTGTATAAATTCTGTGGTATTGCTTTGACAATTTCCTATACGAATATTTGTTGTATTAGCTTTCAGTATCTGATGAATTATAATAATAATATATATGTTTTGTAAAGCATCCTTAAGAGCTAACTAGTTTTATATATACAAATATATTTATTGATTGATATTATATTTTACATATTATATAAATATTTATATTAAATATATATCAATTAAGTATATTAATATCTAAATACATACAAAAGAAGGCATTTATTTTATATGGTCATATTTTTTCCTTACATGTTTTATACAGGTAATATTTGTTCATTGAGAATAGCAGAAGCTGTGGAGAACAATACTTTTTCTTGTATGTGTTAATGCATTAGTACTTTTAAATACCTAATATTTTTGATACAGTGTGGATTCTAGACAATGACAGAAACATTGCCTTAATGTATGGTTGCATGCATTACAACCACACATTAAAGCTCTTAACCCCAGGTGATTGCATTTAATGGTAGAGACTTTCAAGTAAAGATAATAGTTTATCTAGTCTTAATAAAGGTCTAGTCCTAATAAAATAGTGCTGGAATGCTTGTCAATATAGTGACAGGAATCAGAGTCTCCCTTGTCTTTTTGCTGATGCTAAGAAGACACTTTGGATATACTCAAGGAGATTGTAGCAGCCTCCTGCACACCACAAAATGGTCTCTGAATGAAATTGAACTTGTTGGTGCCACAACTTTGTGCTTCTTAGCTTCCAGAATTGTGAGAAACAAATTTATGATATTTATGTGACTCAGTTTGTTATGTTTTATTATGGCAGTCCAAAAAAAAAAAAAAACCTAACAGCCTTGGGGACTGGGGATTGGTTATAATATCAAGTGTAAGATCTCACCCCAAAATTAAGAACCAGAAGTTCTGGAGTGAAAACTTTGCCAGAGAGTTATAATAAGTCAATGTGGGGAGGAGCACACTGGCATAATATTATGTTTCAAAACTACTGACATGACACATTGATGATTACACTAGCATATGCTGAATAATTGGAAGAATATATTTTATCAATTGATTACAAATGAATATGTTATGTAAAGGATTGAATTGTGAAGACTGTGATGTTTTGAATTCCTAAGCCAATTTAACCAAGTATGTCAATGATATTTTAACAACCACACACCAGATAAGTTGTTTCCAATGCTCTGAAATTCTATCTCATTTAATCACCTAAAACTATCTTCTCCAAACCAGACATCATATTTTTTAGTGCTCATTTGACACTTTCCTTTTCTTTCTTCATTTATTCCCTACATTTTTGTAATGTAGAAATGACTACAGTTGATTAGGATAATTCATTTCCCAAATAAATAGCTTCTGGCTTCCATCTCTACATCCAGCATTAAAAAAGGCTTGAGGACTTTTAGAGACTCCAAGTAAGTATGAAGAAAAGGTTTCAATGGAAATCAAAATGAGTTAGTGAGAAAATCTGCACCCTATTGATAGGGGCACTTTTGTTCTGAGGACTCAGTAATATGAGAAATTGAAGAATGTTATTAGTGTTACTGACTTGAAACGTATCCAGGATTACTTTGTTAAAGTGTGCAGTATTATAGGAAAAATATATTTTAGTATTCAGATACTTTGCCACCTTCATTGTATGAGTATGATATTAAAAGGTCATGAAAAATACAGTTTGTAAACATTGACCATTATGTACATTTATAAGAAATAATTAGCTATGTAGCCTTCTTTAGCATTCACTTTTTCCTAATTAAAGAATACAAAAGTTGTATTTTCACAATTACTCATTATGTGAAAGGAATTCAAGTAAAATAAATTATTTCTTACCAACTACAAGATTTGTAATTAAAGAGCTGTCTGAGAACAGTGGAGTTTGTTTATTTTTCTTGGTGATGCAAGTCTTTCATCTTCAAATGGTTTCTGTGATGATAGACTGGGGCATGGCATGGTAAAAACGAAGAATTCCCATGCAATTCATACTCTAAACTTACTAAATATGTGAAACCAACCAAGTATCAAAAGTCCTTTATTAAGGTTGAAAGAAATCATAAAAATATTTTCAAGATGTTCTGAACATAGTTTTCCTTTATGGTTTGAAACATTTGATGCACTTCCTAGTGTGGAGTGACTTTGGTTTCAGCTTTCAATATATTGTGGGTTCTTGTGGGCAGCATCTAAAGCATGGCTTTCTTTGTGAACCATGATAGCTACCACACAACTTGACACATAGTTATTTATAAATATTTATTGAATGAGATCGATTTAATAGAGACATTAAGTATAGTGTAGTATTCTGTAATTTGTATGAGAAATGCTTGTATCTTATAAATTCTGGAAATAGTTTTTATTGAGAAATAACATAGTATTAAGTCAAAAGAATAAATTTCAGAGGGATTTAATTACACAAACAATTGATATGGTTTATTGAATTACCAAAGTATTCAGTTGTATTATACTCCTCATTAATGTTACCAACAATCAAAATTTCAAAAATACATTCTAGTGTTTGTATCTACATATATGTATGTGTATGTTTTAATTTTTTGCTAAGAAGATGATTGTGTTTAGTATAATATGAGTTAAAATTTCATCCGAATGAATCTACTGAAAACATTCATGCAGACAAGAATAATTGGAAGCTATTTTAAAATTTGATTTCATATTTACCAACAATATTTTAAATGTGCTTGAGGCTTAGACTCATTTTCTTGAATTTGGGATGAACATTTCTCCTTCTTTAAAATATTTTCATTTAGATAGTGTAAAATATTGATTTATATCTATTGTACATTTATTTTGACAATACAATATTTTTTTCATTACTCTTGCTGGAAGCTTTTTATTATTTAATAATTCAACTCAAGAACAGTACAAGCTTTCTTGTGAGCAATAATTGTACCAAAATTGTGAAACATCTAAAATGCGATCATAACCTTTTAATAAGATATTCTATAAAACAAATCACTTAAAAAGAAGTTCTAAGGCTGAGTGTATATTCATGTTCAGGAATACTAAAACAACAATGACTTATTCAGGTCATTTCTAACATGCAGGTTTTATTCTCTTGAAGAAGTAAAGAGTACACAAAATCCTGATGATGAAACTGAAGTAGATAGACAGGAGAAGTGTAACAGGCAATTTGATGACGGGATAAAGTAAAATGGAATCAGCTAATCTGATTTGATGACAGACTTTTTAATGCTGTTTATTCTTTGTAATTAGTTATTATGACATTCCATGGAGACTCAAAAAGTGACCACCACCCTTACAACTTTTATACTCACCCTCATCTTATCTTACCTCACTACCCATACCACAATATTTGGAAAGTCAAAAACTTCTTCAGAAGAAAGATTCAGAGAGTCTATTCTTGAAACAAAGAAACAAATTCACAACAGAAGAGACTTATGTTTTTAAATTTTGTTTTTATTTTGTTTCACTTTTTCAGTTGAGGGGATGCCTCCATGAGTTCCAGATGTAAGACATGTTTTTCAAGTAATGATCAATGGGAGAGCCTCTGCAGGTGGAGGATGGTGCCATCCTTGGGCTGGTGGTTCTGAGTTCTATAAGAAAGCCAGCTGAGCAAACCATCGGAAGCAAGTCAGTAAGTACCATCTCTTCATAGCCTCTGCATCAGTTCCTGCCTCCAGCATCCTATCCTGTTTCAATTCCTGTTCTGACTTCCTTTAATAATGAACAGCAATATGGAAGTGTAAACCAAATAAACACTTTTCTTCTCAACATACTACTTGGCCATGATGTTTAGATGCAGCAATAAAAATCCCCATGCAATTCATATTCTAAACTTACTAAATATGTGAAACCAACCAAGTATCAAAAGTCACTACCAAATTTAAATGCATATTTCACAGTTTGAAGTCTTTGGGCTCTACATGATTAGAAGAAATTTTCTATTACTCTCTACTGCCCTTCATTCTTTTCTTATTGTATATGTTACAGGGAAGTTTGTTTTAAATGTTCTGTTGTGGATATGCGTATTTCTCCTTCCTTATTTTTCTGTTAGACTTATTTTAATTGTATTTCCATTCTTTTACTTTCAAACTTTATATGTCCTCATGTTTATGATGCACTCAATGTAGGCAATGTATTTGTTAAATTCAGTATGACTTCCTTGTTTTAAAATATTTAGGCTACTTATAACATGAATTATATCATATATTGGGATTTAATTCTTAAAATGGTTAATATTGTTAATGTGACAGTATTTATACTCACCTTAGAGAAGACTTTGAACATGGAACTGATTACGTAGATTATGCTAATTGACATTGAAAGACCTCCTGCCTTACCTTCTGTGTGCTAGGGTCCTGGACTGTATTAAAAGGAAAAATGTGGCCAATCATTGCCCATTATTAGCCTCTGGTTCTTGATTCCAGATAGTTTGTAATTTAAATGTCTCGACTCCTACAGCAAAAATGGCTTACAACTTCTACTTTATGAACCAAAAAAAATCTTGCTTTTATGTGGTATATTTTACTATAGCTACCCAAGTGTCTAACACAGTTCTACAATAGCAACCATTTTCTGTGGTCTCTAAATTTACTCTTCTGCTAATTTCTAGGTTCTAACTTCACTTGAAGCTGTCAGTCTTGTTATTCCCTTAAGGTAATGTTTCATACAGTTTTGGTGTTGGCTCTCTTTCATTTTTCTGCATCTCATTTAAAATCATTATGCTCCATGCTATCTGTTTTTTTCTCCAACTTTAGGAAATTATACTTTAAACATGTCCAGTATGCCTTATAGTTTTGTCTTTCCATATTTATATAGTATCACTATTCTTCTGCAAGAAATATTATTTGATTTATCTTCCCATTTGCATATTTCCTCCCAGGCATTATTTATTATGCAGTTTAAGGAATATATTAATTTCTTACTCTTATTTAAGATTTAGAGTTTACTTTAGCTTTATAATTGCTACTTTATATGTATATGTATATGTATATGTACATGTATGTGTTTATGAGTTCCAATTTTCCAATGTGATTGTTTATAATATATTTATTTTTATTATTTAATTGTATGTACTTTTCCCTTAATGTTAGCCCTTTTTTTGCATCATTTATTGAAATGTGGTACAAATTTGAGTGAAATTCCAGACACTAAGAAAATTAGATTTTTTTCCAACATATTATCAGAGACAAGACAGATGACTTGATTCAAGGGTATGCTTTAAACATTAGAATTTTTGATGTATACTTCTAGGCCTTATGCCTGAAACAGTCATTCAGGAGTTTCCATATTGCCATGCCTTGGACTGTACTGTTTGTCTCCTTAGCGCTGTGAGCCTGTGTAAATATCTACTTGGCATTATAGCCTCTTAGCTAGTATTTTTTTTTCTTGTTTTTTGGCCTGTAACTCTATTCATTTCTAAAGGGAAATTAGGTGCAGATGTTAAATTCTTTGATAGTTTCAAATTCTAACATCTTGGCACCTGAAGTGTTGGCTGCCCATTGTACCTCTTAATGCCAGTGTTTATACTTCCAATCTAGTGGGAAGATTGCAAGCTTGAGGCTACTGCCTTTGCTCTTGGTAGAGTTTCTAGATCCAATGAAGTTAACAAAAGGCCTTTAGAGGAAAACTATCAGGAAATGTGTATCTAGTTATATTCCATATGTCTTTTTTTTTCTGAATCTTCTTACATTTATTGCAGAAATCCTTATCAAAGTTTTTAAAATTACACACACATACACACACACACACACACACACACACACACACACACTATACAACTAATATAGTTTTCTTAAAATAACTGAATTAGTGAAAGATTTAATTCTACCTAAGAGTGATCTTAAAAGTATTTCCTAAGTCATAGTTTCTCTTGTTTACTATAGTCCTTTTTAGAATATAAAACATATAACAAAACACATAATTATTTTCCATTCCCAAGACTCATGCTCTTATAACCAGATATACAGTGTTTTTTTATTTTAAATACATTGTTTATTATTTAAAAGTATTTACATTGAAAATATATTATTCTATTTTACAATACATGCAGATCATGGTTTTCTTTCCCTCCATTCCTCCTAGTAACCTCCACATCTCTCATCTCCTCCAGATCTACTCCTTCTCAGTTTCCCTTCAGAAAAGGGCAGGCCTCCAAGAGACAAACACAGCAAGACAAAATACAGTTAGACAAGGGGAAAGTCCTCATACTAAGGCCTTGCAAGGCAACCCAAGAGAATGATAAGTATCCCAAGAGCAGGCAAAAGAGTCAAGGATACACTTACTGCCATAGTTAGGAGCCCCCCAAACCACCAAGCTAACCACCATAAGATATATACAGAGGACCTAGCACAGACCCATGAAGGCCCCGTGCTTGTTGCTTCAGTCTCTGAATTGATCAGTTGGTTCAATGGGCTGTGTTCTCTTGATTTCCTCCATCCAATGTGACTCCTACAGTATTACCTCCTCCACTTCCGTGGGCTTTCCCACCCAATCTCTTAGGGGCAGGACCAGATGGAGACCTCTCTGATTTAGACTTTCTCTCTGCATAATGTCTGGCTGCATATCTCTGCATCTAGTCCCATCTGCTGCCTGAGGAAGCTTCCCTGATGACAACTGGACAAGGCAAACATCTATGAATATACCAGAATCAATAGGAATTATTTCATTGATTTTTTTAAATCAATCATGTTTGGTTCTACTCTAGGTCTATTGGCTATACACTCTCCAGTTACTGGCCCTTGACCCAGCTCATCTTGCAGGCATGGCAGATGTAGGTCAAAGG
Source organism: Grammomys surdaster (assembly GCF_004785775.1). Classification (NCBI taxonomy): domain Eukaryota; kingdom Metazoa; phylum Chordata; class Mammalia; order Rodentia; family Muridae; genus Grammomys; species Grammomys surdaster. The sequence goes on along the minus strand of NW_021620430.1, from coordinate 353,489 downwards.
TTTTATAGCTTAGTTTCTGTCCAATTCCTTCTTTTCATAGCCAGCAGGGTACTTTCCTTCATCAAAGAGGGTGCATGGTATGGGTAAAGGCTCCATGCAGGTACTAGTTCAAACTTGTTATAGTTAATGAACTGTGTGGTTGTTGTCCTCAGCAATGGGACCCTACTCTCAGTTTGCAGAGAGCAACCCTATATTTTCACATCAGCCTTGGTTGTTTGTGTATCCCTGTGGAAACCCCTCAACTAACAACTCAATCAAATTCAATCCAATCTCAACACTTGTACCTGGTTATAAGAGAGGGCTATTTCAGATTTGGTATTCCCTATTACTAGGAGTACTCACTAGGACCACCTTCACAGATTTTAAGAAGTTTCTCCTGCATTAGGTATCCATCCCAACCCAAACTACTTCTTAATTCTCTCCCTGATCTTTCTCTCTCCAACCCACCTGATCCCTTCTCTTTCTGTTACCACTTGTCCCCACTCTATCTTCAAAATCTATTCTATTTCACCTTCCTGGGGATATACATGAGAACCCCCTAGAACCTTCCTTTTTACACAAACCATTGGGTCTTTAGATTTTAGTTTGGTTATTCTTTACTTAACAGCCAACATCTACTTATGAGTGAATACATGACATATTAGTCTTTCTGGTTCTTGGTAACCTCACACAGGATGATTTTTTTCTAGTTCCATCCATTTGCCTGAAAATTTCATGGCATTCTTATTTTTAATAGGTAAGTAATACTCTGTTGTGTAAATGAAACAGAATTCATTTATCTATTATTTGGTTGAGAGACATGTGGGTTGTTTCAAGTTTCTTGCTATTATGGATAAAATCTCAAGGAGCATAGTTGAGCAAATGTTCTTGTGGTAACATGGAGCATCCATTAGATATATGTACAAGAGTAGTATAATTGTACTTCCATTAGCAATGAAGGAGTGTTAAACTTGCTCTCCATCCTTATCAGCATGAGTTGTCCCTTGTGTTACAGATCTTAGCCAATCTGACAGGTGAAATATGGAATCTAAAAATAGCTTTGATTTGCATTTCCATGATGGCTAAGGATATTGGACATTTCTTTCAGAGATGCTCAGCCATTTTCTATTGAAACTGTTTAAATCTGTATTTCTTTTTCAAATGTGATTATTTGATGTGTTGATATATAGTTTATTGAGTTCTTATATATTTTAGATATTAGCCCTTTATCAGATGCAGATAGATGTAGGAAAATACTTTCCCATTCTGTAGGCTGCCACTTTGTCCTATTGATGGTGTCCTTTGCCTTACAGAAGCTTTCTAGTTTCTTGTGGTCACATATATTAGTTGTTGATCTCATTGCCTACTCTATTGGTATTCTGATCAGAAAAACTTCTTCTGTGCCAATGCATTCCAAGCTATTCTCTATTTTTATATTCTATTGTACTTAGTGTATCCACTTTTATGTTGAGGTTTTTGATCCAATTAGACTTGAGTTTTATGCAGGATGATAAATACTGTTCTATGTTCACTCTTCTACGTATAAACCTATAGTCTGACCAGCACATTTGTTGAAGATACTTTCTTTTTTCCAGTGTGTATTTCCTGCTTATCAAAAACAGGTGTTCATAGGTGTGTGGATTTATGTCTGAGTCTTCAACTAAATTTGATTCCATTAATCAAGTTGTGTCTTTATGCCAATAACCTGTAATTTTTATTCCTGTAGCAATTTAGTCCAACCTAAAATCAGGGTTGATCATACCTCCAGCAGTTCTTTTATGGTTTTCAGGGTTGTTTTATGTATCCTGTTTTATGTTTATTGGGTGGTTTTTTTCCATTTGATGTTGAAAATTATCCTTTTTAGGTCTATAAAGAATTGTGTTGGAATTTTGATGGGGATTGCATTCAATATGTATATTACTTTTGGTAGAATGGCCATTTTTTACTATGTTAATCCTCAGATCCATGAGCACGGGAGATCTTTACATCTCCTGAACTCTTCTTCAATTTTTCCTTTCAAAGATTTCAAGTTCTTCTCATACAGATCTTTAACTTGCTTCAGAGTTATACCAAGACTTTTTATATTATTTATGGCTATTGTAAAAGGTGTTGTTTCCCTGATTTCTTTCTCAGACTACTTGTCATTTGTGTATTGGAGGAGTATTGTTTTTTAAGTTCATCTTGTATCCAGCTACTTCATGGAAAGTGTTTTTTAACTGTAAGGGTTACCTGATAGCATATTTAGGGTCAGTTAATGTACTCTCATAGCATATGCAAACAATACTATTTTGATTTCATTCTTTCTACTCCGTGTGTGAATTTGATCTCATCAGTTGTCTTAGTGTTCTACCAAAGATCTCAAGTACTATATTGAATAGATATGGAGAGACTAGACAGCCTTGTCTTGTTCCTAAATTTAGTTGAATTTCTTTTAATTTCTTTCCATTTAATTTCATATTGCCTAAAGGCTTACTATAAATTGTCTTTGTTATGTTCATTTATTTCCCTTGTATCTCCTTTCTCTCCAGGACTTTTATCATGAAGTGGAGTTAGATTTTGACAAAGGCCTTTTCTGAATCTAATGAGATGATCAAGTGATTATTTTTTTCTTGTACTTTGTTACATTGTGGATTACATTTACTGATTTTTCATATACAAGAACATCTGTGCTTGTCTGGAAAGAAGCATATTTGATCATGCTGAATGATCTTTTTGATGTGCTCTTGGATTTGGTTTGCATTTGTTGATATTTTTGAATCTATATTCATAAGGGAAATTATTCTGTAATTCTCTTTCTTGTTGAGTCTTTTTGTGATTTGAATATCAGAATACCTATGGGCTTATCAGTCCTTCTTAGAAGGGGGAACAAAGTATTCAGGGGAGAAAATAGTTTGACAAAGTGTGGGGTAGAGCCTGGAGGAAAGGCCATCCAGAAGCTGCCCCACTAGGGAACCATCCCATACAAAGACACCAAACCCAGACACTACTGCGGATGCCAAGAAGTGTATGCTGACAGGAGCCTGATATAGCTGTCTCCTGAGAGACTCTGCCAGAGCCTGGCAAATACAGAGGCAAATGCTTACAGCCAACCATTAGACTGAGTATGGGTTCCCAATGGAGGAGTAAGAGAAAGAACTGAAGGAGCTGAAAGGGTTTGCAACTGCATAGGAAAAGAACAATATCAACCAACTAGACCCCCCAGAGCTCCCAGGGACTAAACCAAACCACCAAGCAAAGAGAACACAAGGAGCAATCCATGGCTCCAACTGCATATGTGTAGCAGAGGATGGCCTTGTTGGGCCTCAATGGGAGGAGAGGCCCTTGGTCCTGTGAAAGGTTGATGCCTCCATGTAGGGGAATGCTAGGGTGGGGAGGCAGGAGTGGGTGAGCACCCTCGTCAAAGCAGGGGAAGAGAGATAGGATAGGGGGTTTCCAGAAGAGAAACTGGGAAAGGGGATAACATTTGAAATGTAAATGAGTAAAAGATCCAATAAAATAAAAACATTTAAAAATATTAAAAAAACACGAATAAAAGTCTTCTGTTTCTGTTTTGTGGAGTAAATTGAGAAGTATTAGCTGTATATCTTCTTGAAATTCTTGTAGGGTTCTGCCCTGGGCTTTTATTTTGGAGGGGGAGACTTTTAATGCTTTTAATGATTGCTTCTGTTATAGGTCTATTTAAATTGTTTATCTGATCTTGATTTAACTTGGTAAGTGGTACCTATAAAGAAAACTTTCTATTTGTTTTAGGTTTTTCAATTTGATAGAGGTTTCTAAAGTATGTCTTTATAATTCTTTGGATTTCTTTCTTGCCTGATGTTTTACCACTCCCCCCCTTTCTGCTTCTGAATTTTTAATTTGCAAATATTCTCTCAGTCTTTTAATTAGTTGGGATAAGAGTTTGTCTATCTTTTTTGATTTTCTAGAAGAATAAACTCATTGTTTCATTGATTGTTTGTAGTCTCTTTGTTCCTGCTATATTGATTTCAGTCCTCAGTTTGATTGTTTCTGTTGTTTACTTCTCTTAGGTGTGCTTATTTCTTTTTGTACCAGAGCTTTCAGGTATCCTGTTAAGTTGCTAATATAATATCCCTCCAATTTAGTGCTATAACTTTTCTTTTAACACTGCTTTCATTGTGTCTTATAAGCTTTGGTATGCTATATATTCATTTTTACTCTATTCTACAAAGTCCTCCTTCCTTCCTTCTTTTCTGTCCATCTTTTCTTTCTGTCAGTCTGTATTGACCAATTTTTCATTTGGTATCAAGTTGTTCAGTTCCCATGAGTTTAGAAGATTTCTGTAGTTTCTGTTGTTGATATCCTGCTTTAATCTTTGGTGGCCTGATCAGATATAGGGAGGTTTTTTTTGTTTTTGTTTTTTGTTTTTTTTTAATATTTGTTGAGACATGCTTTTGAGACGTGCTTTGTGATTAAGTATGTGAACAAATTTGCAGAAAATTCCATGAGGTAGGTCGATTTGATTTATAATGTCTGTAAGCTCCAGTATTTATTACTTTTTGTCTAGATGACTTGTCCACTGGTCTGAATGAGATATTGAAGTCTCCCACTATCACTCTATAAAGGTCAATATGTGATTTAAATCAGGAATAATGTTTCTTTTACAAACCTAGGTACCCTTGTTTTGTGGCATAGTTGTTAAGAATGGAAATGTCATTTTGGTGTATTTTTTAATGACTATGAAGTATCCTTCTCCATTTGTTTGATTTCTTTAATGTGAAGTCTATTTTGTTAGATTTTAAGATTACCACACCATCTTGCTTCTTAGGGCCATTTGCTTAGAATATCTTTTTGAACTCTTTTACTCTGAAGTAATTCTGTCCTTGACGTTGAGATGTGTTTCACGAGTGTTGCAGAAGGATGAATCCTGTTTTCACATTTGTTCTGTTAGCATGTTTTTTGTTTTTTTTTTTTAATTGAGGGGAATTGAAACCATTTATATTGAGAACTATCAATGACCAATAATTGTTGGGTTTTGTTATGTTGCTGTTGTTATTGTTGTTGTTGTTGTTGTTGGGGTGGTGGTGGTGGTGATGGTGGTGGTGGTGGTGTTAGAGGAGGAGGTGCTGCTGCTACTGCTGCAGCTGCTGCTGGTGGTGATGGGTAGTTTTGTTGGGTATAACCAGCTGAGATGGGATCTTTGGTCCCTTAGAATCTATAACAAATCTCGCAAAACCCTTCTGGATTTTAGAGACTCTACTGAAAATTCAAGTGTGATTCTAATAGGTCTGCATTTATATGTTACTTGGTCTTTTCCCTTGCAGCTTTTAATCTTTATTTGTATTGTATGTTTATTGCTTTGATTAGTATGCAGTTATAGAACTTTCTTTTCTGGTCTATCTCTTTGGTGTTCTGTATATGTTTTGTCCCTTTATAGGAATCTCTTTAAGCTGAGAAAATTTTCTTCTGTGATTTTGCTTAAAATATTTTCTGTTTCTTTGAACTATCTTCTCCTTCCTCTGTTCCTATTTTTTAGCTTTATTGTTTTCATGTGTCCCGGATTTCCTGGATGTTTTGTCAGGATTTTTTTTTTTTAGTTCAACATTTCTTTTGATAAATGTATCTATTTCTTCTTTTGTATCTTCAATGACTGAGATGATCTCTTGCACTCCCTGTATTCTCTTGGCAAGGAAGCTTGTCCCTGTAGTTTCTGCTCAAGTTTGTAAACTGCTAATGTCCAGATTTCTAGAAACTCCTCCATTTGTGATTTCATTCCTACTTCTATTTCCATTTTATGTCTTCAGTAGTTTTATGTGTTTCTTTACACTGTTCATTTGTATTTTCCTGGCTTTCTTTGATGGAAACATTTATCTCCTTTAACTGTTTTTGTATTCATAGCTTTCTATGAGGAAAACTCTATCATTGTCATATTGCTCATTTTAATGTATTTCTCTTGTAATTTAGTTATGTTGGGATATTCAGGGCCTGTTGTGATAAGTTACTTGACTCTAGTGAAAACACATTGTCTTAGCTGTTATTGTATTTTTATATTGGCACCTAGACATGTGTGTTTTGGAGTGATCATAGGTACATGTGCTGATTCCTTTGGTTTTCTTTTTGAGTATTTTATTTCTTGTTTTCTATTTTCTCTCTGACTTTTCAGAGAATGTGAGAACTGAGTGTTGCCTGTTTTTCTGGCTTGTTTGGCTTATATGTTCATGAAGAATTCCTACTGGTGTTAGAGGCTACAATTCAAAGACGAGCTGGGCAAGGAGGAGATGGTCTATGGAATCTATATGAGGCTTGGAGAGTGAGTAAGTAGGCAACAGCTTATGTTCTGTTACAATGCTACTGATGATACTGAGGGATTGGAGCTGTAGGAAGAACTAGAGCTTCTTATACAGGTTTAAAGTATATTATATTATATTATATTATATTATATTATATTATATTAATGACTAGACTACTTTTAAGAACATAATATGCAATAAAATTAGAAGATGGCAAGGGCAAATTCAAATACTCTATTAGTTATTTTTCTATTGCTGTGATAAAATACAATGACCAGAAGTCACTTATAGAAAGAAGAACTTATTTATTTTTATAGTTTCAGAGAAAATACATAATGACCAGGGATACATGGCAACCAGCAACTACATAAGATCTGAGAGATCACAGCTTAATCCACAAAACATGAAGTAGAAAATGACCTGAAAGTTAGGCAAGCCTATAAACTCTCAAAGCCTAACTTTAATGACATACTTCCTCCAGCAAAGCTGTACATCTTGAGTAATTCTAGCAGAACAGTTAGCTAGCAGGCTGACATAATTTGCTTACTGCATCCTAGGCCTTTTTCTGAGATGATGTGTCTGATAAAGTTCAGGATTGTCAAAACATTTTGATGTTTTTGTTTATTTGATTGTTTGTTTGTGGTAGTGAAAACAAAAAGATGGATTTAAGAATTTCATTTCTTGAAACATTTACCAAAAGTACTCAGAATGCTCAGTCTTTTGTCTGTTCTTCTGTAATTTACCCATACTTTCTAAACCCTAAGAATATCTTCTTCAATTGACTGAAAGTAATTACTTTGAATCTCAGAGCCTGCGCCTGTTTAGTTTCAAACCTGGGACAAATGAATGAGACAAGTGACAAATGATTGCCTAGTTAACTTCTCAAAATATAACTTGCATCCCTCTGTACCTACTGAGTACAGATTATGGCTCACATAATCCATGCTCTATTTTCCATTTTTCAGCTGAGGGATTGGGCTGGCCTTTCCCCAGTGGCTCTTCCTTGTATAATTAGATATTTTGGTGGCTCACTCAATTTGTACCTTTGGTCTCTTGGCTGCTGGACCTGGTTATCCTCTTTCCCCTCTTCCTTCCCCTCCCCCTCTTCAAACATGACACAGGGACACAAACACACTGCACTGTCCCAGATGTCCCTGCCTCTACATGTCTTACCCTTTTAAATATAATAAACTTTCGCATTTACCATGTCTATGAGCAGTTGTGTTCTGTCCTTTGCTGTTGTTTTTTTTCTTAATTCAAACTCTAGTTAGGCATTTTTTTCAACAAGGCCATACCTCTTACACCTCCCCAAATATCACCAGTTCTAGACAATGATATTCAAATGTCTGAGTCTATGGGCATCATTTCTGATTCAAATAACTATAAATATCACCTGCATCTTATATCTTTTATAAGGAAAGTAATTTTCTTGTATTCTACCTAATAACTTTTGATTTTACAATATTGGCCAGAGGCAAGTCACAAGTCCACTATTAACTACAAAAAAAAAAAAAAAAGAAAGTCTGGGAATATAAATATTCGCAAAGGAACAAAGAGTAACCTATAATTAATTTCTTTTCAGAGAGCTAGGTATTGTAAACTTACATTGAATATGGTAATTACTCACTCTACCACTGAGCTATACTGATATTAGAGATTGAACCAGAGGCATCAGGAATACTGGAAAAGTACTGAAGGAAAAATCTCACACTTAATATAGATTCTTAGAAAAATATGAATATGTCTTCAGATATAAGAGTACATGCTGTATAAACACCTACTTTTGAATCTCTGTTTGTCACAGTATGTATTTAGCATTTAGGTTTTTGAAGTGTATCATATAAAGTCATTTAAAATACACTGCATACATTTTGAGAACATAGAGTGACATGAAAAAGTTATCTCAAAGTTTCTATATGTATAAGAGGTGTCAAGCTATATAAAAGTGAATATCAAATCACAATAATCTTTGAATTTGGACATACAAGTCTAATTTTCAGTTGTTAATACAATAATTTTTAAACATATTTCTAATAACATTTACAACTGCTCATCTTGTAAAGTCCAAATAAATCTATCTCATATAACACTCAGTAAAGAATAAAAATGCACAAAGAAGTGTAGTGTAAAGAAAGCTATCAAATACTGAAGATCATTAGTAAGTATATATTTTCCTGTGAAAGACCACTATTTTATATAGCTTTCAACTTGTATTATTTACTTTAGGTTGTTTCACTCTGAAGCCCCAGCTTTCTTGAAACTCACTATGTAGACTACGATGGATACAAATTCATAAAAATCTGTCTGTCTTTGTTTCACTAGTGTAGGGATTAAAAGCATGTATGTAATCACACTCAGAACTCAATTGGGAGTTTTTAAAGGTGGTATGAAATTTTTAGTTAATTCATCTTTGTATGTTCTTGAATGGTAAGTCCTATTAGAGTGATAACCACCATCATCTGGTTATGTTCATAATCAGTTAGAGATATAAAATCTATTTTTTGACATTTTTTTCCTCTGTGCAACCCTGGCTTTTCTGTAGACCAGGCTGGTGACAAAATCTTTTGTCGATTTAAGGCTCTATCTTCAGGCCCTGGTCTGGAGAATTTTCACAACTTTTGTAAGAGTCAAATATAATAAATATAGTTACATCTTATTAATGCCACTTTAAGAAATAGTACCTTCCCTGACAACGAACACGCTGCCTCATAAATATCCTCATTAATTCCTAGAATGGGCTTACTTAGTGCAAAAGTAAAGTCTATCATTTCAACAGATATGCAGTTATTTGGGTACTTGAAAAATCTTAGTTACCTCTTTTATTTTAGGAATTGGAATAATATTGTCTTCAATGCTGAAATTATATTCATCTAATAATTTTAGTTTGGAAAGTTATGCTAATGAAAAGTTAATGATGCTTGTAAACTATTTACAAACACTGCAATATTTTCTACAAAATGAAAAACATATGAAATAAAAAGTTCAAAAATACTGTCTTTCAAACATAACTGTTATTGAAAATGCATTAAGTTTAATAGGAGTTGCCATATTGCTCACCATAAAAAACTGCGACCTCCACTTTCTTCACTAAAACTATTATCACATTTCCCCAATTTAGAATAAAAATCTCAAACCATTGATTATTTCAGAGAGAAAACTGAGGAATATTGAGCACACAAAGCCAGACTGACTGGAATTCGCCATTGTCATTCCTGGCTCTCTAAATATTGACCTACAAATGGAAATCATTTGCTATTTATAAAATTGCATGTGCTTATAATTACATTTTTATTGTGATCTTCTTGTATTCAATAAGACTATATATCCAGTAAGTATCATTTTTGGAGATATTACTGTAGTCTGCCTACATAAAAAAAACTGATTATATTAACTGTAAGCAAACATTAGTCATTTGACTGTCTTAATTGGGTCAGTAAGTATTAGTAAAATTTGAACGTGTAATTATACAAATATCCCTAGAAAAGACAGATGATAACTACAAAAGAAGATGTATATGTTCATTCTACAAACATTCATTTAGTTTTTACTATATATTATAAATCAAAAGCCATGATAAGAAACTGACTGATGATAGAACGATTCCACCATTTTTGTCTATAGAAAAAATACCGTTCTAAAGTGATATTTCAGCATGAAAATTAATAGATCATATAAGATATGTAGAGAAAATAACCATGCAATAGAGTCCCACAAGTTATTACAGAATCTCTTAGATGTGCTCTTGGGGCCACTACTGAATGTAATAGGCTGTGAGAGGAAAGAAGATGGTGATGGAGAACCACATTGTTTTGCCTAGATTAAAAAAAAAAATTAATCTTTGTGCTATTCATTACTTTCTTTAATTCCTTCCAGTTTTGAGATCCATTTTATTTCTAACCCTTGAGTGTTTGGATTCTCATGACTCAGTAGGACCAAATAAAACATAGCAAGTCGATGGTACTTCCTTGATAAATTCATGCATCATCTTTAAGTATTGCTTTTCTAAATTTAATAACATTACTTCTTAAAGATGTTAAAATGAAAAAAAAAAAGAAACCTGAGGATTTAGAAAAACAAGGGTTTGTTGAAGAAAGATAGTTTTTCTCCGTGAACAGGGGAAGACATGTTGGCCCTTGAAATTTAGTTCCTTCTATGAAGAGAAATGGTTAGGGCTTCTTGAAACATTGTTTTCAAGCAGCACAGACGTAAAGATCAAAAATTGTTCATAGATTATTCTAAGAAGAACAGTAATGTTTTATATATATATATATGTATATATATATGCATATATCACATAAATTATATGGTCATATATAATTTATATTTACTTTTTAAAGCAGAATGTGACTGGACACACTGAACACAACAAAAAATTGCAACATGTTGATTTTTTTTGTGGGAGGGGGATTGTTTTTTCAGACAAGGTTGTACTCTGTAGCCCAGACTGGTTTTGAACTCACAGCAATTTATCGATGCTCTGTCTCACACTTCTGACTACTGCTCAGACTATAGATGTGAGCCATTATGCCCAATATCAGAACTATCTCTTTCAAGTGGAAATGAAGACTCTAGATCTCAACAAGTCTTAGGGTTGAGAACAGTCACACTTTTAGCAGGAATCATAGATGCAGAATTCTGCTTTATAAGACTTGGCTACCATACCAGAACTCTAGCTATTCTAGGTAACAGGCTTGTTATATCCCTTCTACATCTCAACCCTTTTTCTGAGGTCTGTCTTGATAGACTCAAAGTTGTCTAAATAATTCCCTGTTTGTTTCATTGTTTTTAGCAAACACCAGAAGATAGGCTCCAGACTTCCTTTTTTAAAGCATTTACCAAAAGGCTGGTAATGTTGAATTATTTCTTTATTTTTTTATTGTTTATTGTTTTATTGTTTATTTTTTATTGTTTATTGTTTTATTTATTTATTGATTGATTGATTGATTGATTGATATGTATCTCTTCCTTCTAAAAATCCAGGAATATCTTTCTTTTTTTTGTCTTTTTTTTGTCTTTTTTAAAAATATTTTTTATGATTTATTTTTTCTCAAATCGTAATTCATTCACACAGGGGTTATAAACACAGAAAGGCAGGACGTGGGGAAGGGAATGACACTGGAGTGTGGGTGATCAGGAGAGATACAGATATCATCAGAACCGGGTATCGGCTGGGTGACGGTTCAGGGGACAAGTCACTATGACTCTGCCTATGACTCATTTGTCCTTAACTAAGTTGGTATTGTCTGCCCAGGCTACCTACTTACAAGGTCTATGACTACTCAGGCTTGTAAATTTACACAAAAGCTGCCTGTTTACATTAGCTTATAGCCATCTGTTTCAATGTTTTTCCACTGAGACCCAATACTTGGTGTTAGTATACATGTATGACAGGCCTATTGCTGATTTTAGGCCTACGGCTGATTTTAGGCCTTCAGTGTGTAAGCAGGGCTGCCCCTGACATCTCCTCCTTTCTCTAAGTATAGAAGGGCTGTGGCAATTCTAAACTTGTGAAGGCAGGGATAGAGGCCTGACCTCCAGTATTTGAAGGGGACCTTGTAATGGCTCCAGTCCCCCTGTCGTTGTCCAGTGAGGCATGAGGGCCATACCCGTCCTGATGTGTTTTTTCTGGAGAGGGGATACTTTTGACATCAACCCCTATGCAGTCAGGCTTGTCCCTCAGGGAACCCAGATAGATATTTTTACCCATGATGTCTGCTGTTGAAAGTTCTAATCCAGATGCTGGCCTTCGAACTTACACTACTCAGACCTTTGAAGGGCCACTGACAAGAACATCAAACAGCTAGAGATTGACATCACTAATCTAAAGAAATCCCTTGTTTAGCTGTCTGAAGAGACCTCCTAAAAAAAATCGCAAAGATCCTTATAGGACTTGATTTACAATAAAAAAGGCTGTGTACAGCTCTGGACTGTGTATAGCTCTTAAAGAAGAAGGTTGCCTTTACATAGACATAAAGAGAGCATGAAACAGGTAGTGAAGGCACTAAGAAAAATCAGAGAGACAAAGAATGAAGGCTGGTACAAGAATTGGTTTTCAGCCTCTCCAAGGTTGTCAGCCCTATTTCCTCCCATCTTGGGACCATTATTTGGGTTCTTTTTGCTTTTTTTCTGCTGGTCCCTGACTCTCAAATATGCAGATTAACTCTGTGATACAACAGATAAATAATTTTGTAGCAAAACTTACTCAGATGCATTATCATTAGTTAGCTATAGAGGACCACGAGACTCAAGATAAGGTTGTTACTTTATACAGTGTGTTTCCAAAACCCGTCTCCACCCAACCTAAAAGGGGGGACTTCTACCCCTAGACCAAGCAGAGAGGGGCCATCCAGAACCCCCTCTGTCAGGTGATCTGAATTCTTGCTTAGGCTGCGAGGCTAAGCACTGCAAGGGAATATAAATAACAGGAATATCTTTCTCAAGGGTCTGTAAATAATTATTTTGAAATAATCATATAAAGAACTGGATCTATGTTTCTTGTCTAAGGGGACAGATGGAATTCGAAATCTCTCAACTGTATGTGGAGAGACAAGCATATCTCTTGTGGATACTGTTATTACCGTTTCAAGCAATGCCTGGCTTCATTTATCTTTGGTTAGTTTATCACTTTATAGAAATGATCACACTACTCCACATAAGTGATATATAGAAGCAAGGAACATCACATGCTCCTAGAGGAGTTAGCTAGGCCTATGGAATTTTAACAGAACCACAATTGCTTAAACTGCAATTTGTTCTATGATCTCAAGTTTGGAACACAGGTGAGAGTGGAGAGGAAGTAAGGGTTGGGACACAATACATAATGTATATTTGAAAAGGTGTATCACTAGTGTGGGCTTTAAGATTTCAAAAGACCATGCCATTTCCAGTTAGCTCTTTTTCTGACCCCAACTAACAGATAAGATGTAAGCTCTCACCTATTGCTCCAGCACCACACCTGTTGGCCCTCTGCTATGCTTCCTACCATGATGGTCATGAACTCACCCTCTGAAATATGAAGAAAGCCCCCAATAAACTCTTCTATAAGTTTTCATAATCATGGTGTCTCCTCATATCAGTAGAGATGTAGCTGAAACAGTAATGTAATATAAAAGTACTATGATGTAAAGTGACATGATAATTATGGAAAACAAAGGAAATAAAAAGGACAGAATGGCTGGAAGAAAAGAGGTTTATGCAAAAGAGAGCTGAAAAGAAAGAAAAGGCAGTCCTTCATTATATGATAAGAATACATGATGGGACAGACCTACACCCTTTGCACATATGTAATAGTTGTGCAACATAATCTTCATGTGGAACTCCTAACAGATGGAGAAGGGACTGTCTCTGACTCTGTTGTCTTCTGTCATAGCTAGGATTTCTATTGCTGTGAAGAGATATCATGGCAAAGAAAACTTATAAAGGACATTTAGTTGGGACTGGCTTAGACTTCCAAAGGTTCAGTCCATTGTCATCATGGCGGCATGCAAGGCCATACTGCCTAATAGTGGCACTCCCTGGGCCAAGCATATTTAAGCTACCACACCAGCCTTTGAAACCCTTTCCTCAAACTATGATACCTTGTCTAGCCTCAGTAGGAGATGTGTTTAGTCCTGCTGCAACTTGAAAGGCCAAGGCTGCATGATATGCATTGGATGCCTCCCTTTTACTGAGGAAAAAGAAAGTAAAGGAGAGTGGGGAGAGGTAAAATGGGAGGAAGCAATTTGGATGAGTGAGGGGAGGGAGGGGAGGTGATTGAGATGAAAAGTAAGTAAATTAATAAAAAAGTGAATATATGTATTCCATATAACAAGAATGTGAAAGATATGACAATATAATGATACTTAGGCAAAAGATATAGATCATGAGGAAAACCATCTTGAGGATGAGATGGATATGGTTCAGAACAAATTAACAATAAATGTTTTAAAGATGATAGATTCAAAACAACTAAAATTTGAATTACTTAATGGTTGTATTATGTTATTTAGGTTCCTAAAATTAAATGAGAGTCTGCATATAGGACACTGAGGGCTGCCGACCCCAGTTGGTTCTGATTTGTAAATAAAGTTGCAGTCAGATAATGACTAGGCAGGGAGACAGAAATAGGACATAAGGTTTTGCAGGCAAGGGGCCCAGAAGAGGATGGAAGAATGAGAACTGTGATGCTGGGGAAAGTAAAAGAGCAGACCTGAGAAGTGCAGGACAGAGAGACAGTTTGCATGTAAGAGTCAGGGATCTTTGCCCAGGAGAAATGCAGGCATGGGTCCAGGGTAGGCTCAATGGAATATAGGTTTTAGAAAGTAGTAATTCAGGAATATCAGAGGGGAGAGTATAATAGTCACATGGAAAATTGGAGTGGCCCAACCACTGAGCTGTTTAAAGCATATTAATATAGAAGGCTGTGTATATGTGTCTTTCATTCAGGAACCCAGAAAATGGGGGTGGGTGGCTAAGAACTCCTGCTGCCTCAATTTAAGTAGGTTTAATTGCCTAATGCAACAATTAACATGGAACTATGGCTGAAACTATCACAATGAAAACAGATACAAAATAATTAAAAATAAACTAATGGATAAAGAGTTGAAAACTGTGAGTCAGAAACACAAGCAATATATGTATCTGAGGTGAAGAATGTAACAACAAAGAGTTAAGCCTATTAAAAAATGTTTTCTGAAGTAGCACACAATACTAAAGCTGGACAAAACATCATATTTCAGGGAACATTGACAAATACCTTGGTTAATGTTTTGAAACTGAAGCATAATATTCTTTATCCTTAAGACCATACAAATAGTTACAAATTTATGAAGGTAACTGTAAAAAAAAAAATGTGTTATCAGATAAGGAAGGACTCATCACACATTTTTGGTATGAAGTGACTTATGGAATACAATATTCCTAAGTTTTCTTAAGGTTTTGTGTTTGAAGATAGTTTATTTATCATTAATCAATGAAATTGATAAAATTTACAGAAAGCTACATGAAGATACTTTGGAGTAAAATGATAAAATAAAATTAGTAAAGCTTTTACTCTTATATTTTTTGATTGTGAGCCTAGCCTTTAATGGCTGAGCCATTGGATCACAAAATTGCTAAAGACCTTCCTGTTTTTCATATTCAAATGAAATGTAAACAACAATAAATCTAAATGGATTTATTTATTTAAAAAACTTTTACTAATAAGATTACTGAGCTAAAGCTAGTAAACAATGTAAAGTTTACAAATCTTGGTAAGGTAAATTAATTGCATGGAGATAAAGAAATAGCATAGAGTTTGAACACAGCCACAGCGCTGTTTTTTTCTTTCCTTTTCTTTCTTTTGTCTTCTTCTTTTTTTTTCTTAATAAAGAGCTTGAGGAGGAAGGTGACCCTGTAGGAGCATCAGCAGTCTCAACTAACCCAAACCCTTGAGTTCTCTCAAAAATTGGACCACCAACCAGACAGCATACATCAGCTGATATAAGACCCCCAACACATATACTGCAGAGGACTGTTCCATCTGAGAAGATGCACCTAACCCTCAAGGTACTGGAGGCCCCAGGGAGTGGGGAGGTCTGATGAGATGGGGCTGGGGGGTTGGGAACATTCTCTTGGTGACAGGGGTCAGGGGAGGAGGTATGGGATGTCAGAATGTGGACTGGGAGGGGAATAAAATCTGGAGTGTAAAAAAAAGATTAAATAAAAAGAAGGAATATTCAAAAAAACTCAAAAAAGAGCTTATCAATACTGTTTAAACTGAAACATAATTTGAGAATATGCAGCGACTAGATTTTCAATAGTTTCCATGTTCTATTTCTTAACCTTACAGAACTCTTTTAGGAAGAAAAGAATCAGTTGATATAAAATGGACTTTTGTTCTGTGTTTATTTTCCCTCTATGATAAACTAAAGTGGAAAACAGCATAGAAAGAATTGTACTCAACCCTTGCTCTTCATCATTTTGTTCAATCTTTCCTAAGTGATATGTTTTTCCAGTTTGTTGTTTTGATCTGTAAAAGAGAATAAGAATTCATGTGTAGATTTTAAAGCTTAATAATAAATTTTGTTAGGTAAGTTAAGAGATAGATTCCATGGGTAAGTATGATCACATTTGAAGACAGGCTCAGTCTTGTTTATGAAATCAAAAAGGTGGAAATGTAGAGAGCTTTTGGGGTTACTTAGCAGGGACCTGACATTGGCTGAAGACAAGAAAATGGACTGCTTGGCAGGAATATGACATTGGCCAAGGACAGTGAAATGGGCTTCATGCAGGAATCTGATATTAGGCTAGAACAAAGAAATAATTTCAGGCAGGAATCTAAATCTTAGGCTAGAAAAGAAAAGTAGGCTTATGGCATGAAAATGACTTTGGGCTAGGACAAAGAAGTAGGCTCAGACATTTTGGTCATCCTGATAAGCCCTTAGCAACAGTGATCACTGCAGTGTTCACATAATCGTGTTTAATGCCTTGCTTATTCTTTGACTGTGTTTATTGTCTTGCTTCTTCCTTGATATTTGCATCTATTGTATTGCTAGTTTCTCAAATGCATGGAATTAAAATGGTTTATAAAGCAGATTGGGAAATAATAAAAAGTAAATAAATAAATAGAATAAAAAATACTGAAAAACTAAAATTAAGTAAAGAAATGGTATTCATTCCTAAAATATAGGATTTTATACAAATTTGTTATTTATGGTACATAACATTTACAAAATCAAATATAAAAGCAAAAATAAGGTTTATTTCATATTTACCTTCTTTTAAAAATGTTAGCTCTATTATATCTCTAATTTTAAATGTTCTCTCTTTTAATTCCAACAGTAATAGAGGACATTTCAGAGTTCAATAATATGTGAATAGAGTTAAGTGAAATAAAACTTAAGTGAATGACTCCTAACAAGTTTGACAGCACTCTTTAACCTTGTTTGATTAAGAACTATGTAAAAACTTTGAAAGCAAATTCAAAAAAAATATTTCTGGAATTTCCATGTTTGAATGTACTCTTGAAAATTCATGTGTTGGAAACTAAATCCCAAAAACAATAGTGTTGAATAATGGGACGTTTTTGTACCCTTACCCATGCAATAATTTCTGCCATGTTATGAATTAAAGAGAAGGCTTTCATCAGATGATATATTTTTTTTTAAATTCTACAGGCCCTTCTAAAGCTAAAACAAACCCCCATTCATTATGAATTAAGTACTCTTCTGTGTTCAGGTATAGGAACATGAAGTAGACTAAGTATATTTTAGGACAAAGATCATCGGAGATCATTGTAGAGGGAGGGTGGTTAGAAAGTTGCACATACAGAATAAGGGAGTTTGCTGTGAGAATAAGGGAGTTTGCTGAGAGAATGTCTCTCCTAGTAATGACAGAAGCTACAACCACAACATCTCACCAACATGACTGCTTAAATGTGAGCTGAGCAATGCATATGTTAATGTGGAAGGGGAAAAGCCCAGGTGACCTCTAACTTACATAAAGAACTACTAGGAAGTAAGGATTAATGAGAGCCAGGGAAATAGTCTCCTCCAGTGAAAAGCACACCAGTTAATTAAACAGTACCAAAGGTGAGTCCTAATATATTTCTGTCTCAGTATGCCATTCTCAATGGCCAAAATAGAGAGTTGTAACTTGTCTGGCAAAAATGAAGATACTCATAAGATATATATGTGTCTCCCAACTTGACTATCAGATTAATGATGCAGTAGTCCCAAAAGTCATTGAAATTTCCCCTAGGAAATTTCATTCTGATAGAAACAAAAAGCCTCAGCCAGAAGAAGAAGGAGAGGATACTGCTAGAGGGATAACCTGTCTTCAGGAACATCTTACATAGCTCTAAGAAATTGTCAGACTACCTTACAGGATTGAGACTGAAGCCTTAACAAAGATGGTTCAACTGTAGATAGGACCACAACTTGACTGCTTAGAAATACTTGACCCTTTCTAACTCTGTAAAGAATTGGGTTGGGATTTTAATGGGGATTGCATTGAATCTGTAGACTGCTTCAGCAAGATGACCATTTTTACTATATTAATCCTGTCAATCCATGAGCATGAGAGATCTTTCCATCATTTACACAATGGAGTATTACTCAACTATTAAAAACAATGAATTCGAGAAATTCTTAGGTAAATGAATGGAACTGGAAAATATCATCCTCAGTGAGGTAACTCAATCACAAAAGAACATACATGGCATTCACTGACTGATAATTGGATATTACCCCAGAAGCTCACAATACCCAAGTTTCAACTCACAGACCACATGAAGCTCATGAAGAAGGAAGACCAAGTATGGGTGCTTCGGTCCTTATCAGAAGGAGTAACAAAATACTCAAGGGAGTAAATATGGAGACAAAGTGTGGATCGAAACTGAAGGGGGGGCCATCTGGAGACCATTCCACCTGTGTATTCAGTGTCAGGTAGACACTGATGTGGATGCCAGGAAGGGCATGCTGAGAGGAGCCTGATATAGCTGTCTCCTTAGAAGTGTTCCAGAGTCTGACATATTCAGAGGCAGATGCTTACAGCTAAGCATTGAACTGGTCAAGGGGATCCCAATGGAGGAGTGAGAGAGAAGGAACTGAAGGAGCTGAAAGAGTTTGTGGCCCCATGTGGGGAGCAACAATTTCAATCAACCAGAGCTCCCAGGTTCTAACTCACCAACCTGGGAGCACATAGGGAAGAACTCATGACTCCAGCTGTATATGTAGGGGAAGATGGCCTTATCAGCCGTAGATGAGCGTGAAGATCCTTGGTCCCATGAAAGCTGGACACCGAATGTGGAGAAATTTGATGGTGAGGAGGTGGGAGTGGGGGGGGTAGGTGGGGGCATATCCTCATAGAAGCAGGAGGAGGAAGGATCAGATAGGGGTTCCTGGGTGTGTGTGGGGGGATGCGGTAAGGGGATAACATCTAAAATGTAAATAAAATATCCAATAAAAAATAAAAAAGAAGTACTTGACCCTCTATTTAAAGTTTCAACTCTTTTCAGGACCCAGAAGACAGGACTTGAAGGGTTTTCTGGGTATCTTCATCTTTTTTCACAGTGTGGCCACATGAAATAAATCTCCTTAATCAGTTTTTTATTATTGTTAATTTGACTTATGTAGAATGAGTGCTGGAAGCAATTGTGATCCCAAAATTTGATAACAGTAACCAACAAATTGTTCATAAACAGAGGAATGGAACAAGAAAAGAGAAGTAAGAGAGAATGGATTTTTTTTAGGCATGAAGAAAAAGAAATCTCAATTTTAGGAAAATAGAATAGAGGGTCATTATAACAATGGAAATAAAAAGGAATCAGAAAGCAAATGCTACCATTTTTTTCTATTGTGTATATAAAATTCATATCCACATGACATGCAATTAAAAGTAATAATATCTTTAAAAAGGGGACTATTTAGAAGAGAAAGAATGGAGGAAAGAAGGGATATATGGAGGTGAGTGTGATCAAAGTACATAAGATATATGACATTGTCTTTGTGAAACTCACAAAGTTAGTATATGCCAACATAAACAGTTACTATACAATATACACAAAATTAGTATATACCAACATATACAAAGTATATGCCAACATATTTTATAAAATGATTTGATAATATTCTAGTGGATGTTATACGATACTATCAATTTACATGTATATGTTCTATCCACATCATATGAAACAATTTAATGCATCTCATTACATGGATTACATAGATCCTTCACACATCTGACCTATCAATGGTGACATTGCTGTCCATGATAAAATAAGTCATATGTCATTTTTGTTTTCTCCTTTTCTGCAATTCATTGTCTTGTGATTTGCTTTTTCCAATAGAACATAAAGTGTGGAGAAATTTCTTGATATTACATTCATATTCAATCTTACCCTTCTCTACTGTTTATTTCTGGAAGTCATATTCCATGCTATAATGAAACATAGAAGAGATTAGTGAATGGGAAAGACTAAAGCTATCTATAATTTATTGCCACCTGCCTTCACTATAGAAAGATTTTGTGACTACAGAAAATACCTTATGTGAATCAATCCTTATCAATCCTTTTTATTTTATCACATGTTGTAGGAGGCACAGTGGTTCTTGTCCTCATTTTATCAAAGAAAGAGATTCATAGCCTATTATCTCTCCAGAAGACTAGGAGCAGATGCAGTTAATAGACTAGTGAATTTTTGCATTCTTTGTGGCCAAGACCACACTGGATCCTCTCCCAGACCCTTTTAAAGAACTTATCAATCTTTAGTATATATATATATATATATATATATATATATATATATATATGTGTGTGTGTGTGTGTGTGTGTGTGTGTGTGTGTGTGTGTGTGACATGCAGTCAATGTTCAGAACTCATCATCATCATTATGGAAGGTATCACATGTGCTTTACAAAGAGTTTCAACATAGTCATATCTTAAGCTTTATTGTGCATAGGAAATTAAGTTAATTAACATCAGGAAAATTTTAATCAAATTGTACTGTGCTGAATTATACCTAAAAGAAACTACTTGGGATCAGACTTCTGAAGTTTGAACCAACATGGTTGCTTAGTTCTGTTGAAATGAACTATCTTCTTTCCTCCTGTGCATCAGTACTTTGCTAGCTCCAGTGGTCACAGAGATGCCTGAAGTAAGTGAATTGTTCTTACCACACAAGTGACAAGCATGTGAAGCAACACATGTGCTAGCTTAAGCTAGCCATTGTAGAATTAAGAAATATTTGAAGGCTATTGTACTGACCAATATGCATGATTTTGTTCATTTTTAAAAAAGAAAAGTTGTGCTACAAGTGCCATTTTTTTACAAATAATACCAAGATCTTTACTATAAGAACATTTTGAATAAACTCATAGTTTTCTATTTCAAACATCTTTGTTTATTTCTTTGCATTTACTTTGAGGTTTATATTGACAAGGAATATTTTATTTCATGATTTAGTTGACATTTCTCTTAATATTAATAACATATATGTATATATATATAATCTTGTAACTTATATTTTTACTTTCATAACATAAATATATTTTACTGAGTTTTAAAATTCATCTGTGAAATGTTCATTTTAAAAGTATTAAAAAATTGTTTTTGTGAGTATATGCCCCAATAATTCTTAAAGGCAGTTATTACTGTTTTAAATATCACCAAGGTATTATGAAGAGAGTAGTTTCAGGCTAATCCACCTTTTTGAAACTTGCCTGTGTCGTTGAAAAGGATATTATTATGTCATCAAGGAATTAATTTGTAAAAATGAGGCCTAGTTGAAGACAGTAGCTGTAAGTCACCTGTTGAAAGACATATTTTCATATGTAGCCCCTGGTTTGATCTGTTTCCTAGCTTCCCTGAAATCACTAACTTCCCTTGAAATAAACAGTTTTCTTTTGCCACATGCTTCTGTAATCTTGATGTTTCTGTTGTATTACAGGCCTAGAAGAATTCCACTATGATGTGAAATCTCTAATATCACTAGCCAAAACAAATTTTTGCTACTCTAGATCAATTTTCTCAGATATTCTCACAGGGTAACAAAAAGCTAGACTGCAGAGCAGTCTTTGATCTAAAACATGACTATATGATATATTTGAGAGATATGTATTGGAGAAAATAGCATCATATTTTAAAATCAGGTGTTAGTTGCATTCTGAGACTTTCTTTTCCTGTCTCTGTCCTTTTATTACCATTATTTTTAGAATTGCAAAAATGATATCAGGTTTATGGACAAGTGTATGTTCCTATACAAAATCAGATACACAATAGATGTACAAGTAGATATCTAGCTTTTTTAAACTATCATACGGTTTAGAATATGGAAAACATGATTACATGAATTTAAAATGGATAACATAAATCTCCTCATACTACTACTTACTAGTAGAGTGCACTAGCCAATCACTCATCTATACACACTTAATTCTGAGCAATCAAAAATAAGCATTCTTAAATTTAATAGATATTATTCTATTAATATTTTCTCCACAATTTCAGTGCATTAACACTTTGATCAAATCATTTCAAAAAATGAAATCAATGACTGTATAATGTAAATGCTGCTAATTTAATGAAAATATGTAGGGCTTTTAGGAACAGCACATTATAGACTAATAGAAAGAAATATGCAAATCCTAATAAGACATGTATTCCTCAGAGCTTAAGTTGGCAGGATGCCCACTGTTTAGACTGTAGTAACCTCATTCTGAATATTTTGTTGTTGGTTTATTAGTCATATGGTGAGGATATAAAGAAAATTTTGTGACACAGTGTAGTTGTTCTGAGCTGTATCTTGTAAATAGCCAATAAGGAGAAAGGTAGGATACATGAGTTGAGTAAGTTTTATGTATTTAAGGCTAATAAATGCATGACTTATAGCTATCTCAAAGGTCAGAGAAAGAAATACTAAGACTGTCTCTTATTGGTGGTCATTAAAAATATAGTAAACACAATTAGAAATTAAAGGCAGGGAAAGTAAATTCTAGAGAATTGCTT
The DNA here is from genome assembly GCF_004785775.1 of Grammomys surdaster. Lineage (NCBI taxonomy): Eukaryota > Metazoa > Chordata > Mammalia > Rodentia > Muridae > Grammomys > Grammomys surdaster. Next base: position 330,799 of record NW_021620430.1, on the reverse strand, counting down.
CAATTGAACGTACTGTTTAGACAATACCAAGTCAACAAAAATGCAAGTTTAAATCTGACTAGTAGATTTCTAACACTTTCTCAAACCAAAATAGATTAGAAATCAAATGACAATCACAAATTATGTAGTCTAATATGTGGAGTGGGTTTCTCAAGCTCAAGTTCCATCAAAGCACTTGAGTCCTGTTGTGACCTGACCTGCCAGAGTGAGTTGGCATCCATGGGGGTCTTATCCTTTTTTGAGGATAAGTGGAGAGGATAATGAGAGAAGGAGTTTGTGAGGGTGATATTGGGGGGAGTGGAAGGATTGGGTTGTAAAGTGAATAAATAAAGAAATTAATGAAAAGGGGGAACATATATAAATACCAAACTGATATGTGAAAGAAAAATCTGGCTGTACAATGTGCTAAGTCATAAGTCCTTGGGCTAAGTAATTCAAAAGTTTCCATTGCCCCTATGTTCTTGTCTATAAAATAAGCTAATTAGAGTAAAAAGTAACCACAGACTAATGGAATATACCCAAAGCATTTCTGACTTACAAGGCCCTAAGTAGGATCTGAGAATCTGACTGTCTATGTGATTTGCAAGAAACTTTGCTGCTGCTGCTGCTGCTGCTGCTGCCACCCAAGGATCATCTTTGAAACCACTGCCAGCCTTATATACCTACTTTACACTTATTCTTCTGAATGCATTAAATTCTCAGAAGGAGATAAAACATGCTTGCAGTTATTTAAAAATTGGACATTAAATTGTGAATACACTTTGATTCACAAGTAATATAAGACAGTTCTTTAACATAGCTTTTGGATCATGAGCTTAGCATTAGTTGATGTGACCTCACTATATAATCCATGTTGTGAGAATTCACATCACAAAAGAAGAAGACAGTTATCATCTTGTCCAAGTGAAATTTTCAAAAGAGAATGTAGTTTCAGGATTGCTTTTATCAGGGTTGACATTCTAATTACTTAGAAATAAAATGATTTGCACATATTTTTAGTATAAATAATATGACTTTTATGTTCACTGTTTTGAATTCTTACTTTGAAAATATACTACTTTTATTTATTTATATAGTGTAATATGTAGGTAAGCAATATGATTAAGTTTTAGAAACTTTGCAATCATCTAGGATGATACTATAATTTGGATGATCAACACTTTTATACAGTTATCAAATAGAGAAATTTGTTTCTCAGGTGTAGTGAAAAGTCAGAAAGGTCTTACCCCCAAACTAAAATTCTTATTTGAAATATGTGTATCTAAATGTCATTAATGTTTATAAGCAAACATGAAGAAATCAGTAGTACATCTGAAATATGCAAATGTCAGGTAAAGCTTTTATTAAATTTATGGTAGATTTGTTACTAAGACATTGAAATAAGAAGGTTTACATCAAAATTTGTGTTATCAGTGAATCAGACAATACTCCTCAGTAAAATCCAGAAAAAAGAAAAAAACATGTTGTGTCAAGGAAAATTTTGTGTCAGCCATGAAATTCAAATAAAGTAAAAATTGTACAATTATTAAAGCTTTATGTGTTCATTCTCAAAAGAAATTCTTATTTTTCATAATTTTCTAGCAGAATGATAAGACTTGAAAATCTTATAGTATCTGGAAAATCAAACAAGAGAACATTGAATATAATATTAAAAGTTAACATTGTATACAGTAATATTGGTAGTAAAATGGGACAAACTGAATATAGCAATAGGATCAAGTGGTATCCATAATACGTGAAGAACATTCTCTAATGTCATAAAATATTTGTATGTATTGTTCATATAAGAGGAGTTGGGGTACAAAGGAAACAGATTATTCTGCGTAGTTACCCTATCTAGAATATTAAGTCACTGTGGTATTAAAAAAAATAAGCCAAAATCTTACCTGAGAAATCTAGGAAGAAGAGTTTTGCAATCTGTGACTAATAAGAATCTCATGTCAAATACAGGCAAAGGAAAACAATATGCGAATTTCCTACCAGCTCGACATGATGACAGTAGGAAACACAGACTAGATTATGAGAGTGAGATGATGGAACTATATAAATGTCTCAGACTTACTTAACTTTCTGTCTGGAATTTCCTCACAGTAGACTAATACTAAGTGTAATGTATAAAAAATTAGTCTTCTACCTATTTATATCCATATGAAATGCCTATATTTAAATCATATCTTCAGCATCACTTAGTAGGTCTACAACATTGAATGAGTCTTTTAAAATGTATGTAACTCAATTTGCTTATAACAAATTGTATTCTTTTGGCTTTTTCTAAGTGTGTAGCAAGTTTAAACACATAAAATTGTGACAAATAACTATTTTGGTAAGATTCTTTGCATCCTAGGGAATGTAGCTTTCTTTCCTGTGAATATTGATAAATATAGAAATAATACTCTTATTCCCTGTTGAAAGACACCTTTTCCTTTCTAGGGCATCATTAGAACATCACAACATTGACAGCTACATATATGTTCAAAGCCAATTGCCAAATTTGTTGAGATATTAAGCAGTGGAATGTGGAGTTAAATAAACATAGCTTCAACTCATTTGATCCAAAGAAGGCATGGAAGGCCTGGGCTATATCACCTGAGAACAATAAGGTTTTCTGTAGACCTTTTGTTTCTTTCTTCTTTTGTTCTATTATTTCTTTTTGTCTCTCTTAGTCAATTCTTCTATGGCTGTTTGGTCTTTAGAGATGTATTTATATCATATCCTCAGATACTTTAATACTGGCCTTTCTAAGCCATGTTTAGCAGCACTCTCTGCAGTATGTAGACTTTTCCATATCGAGTATTGAATTTTTCTCTCATCTAGTTTTTTTTTCTTTAAGTTTTTCAAGACAGGGTTCTCTTGTGTAGCCCTGGCTGTCCTGTAACTCACTCTATAGGCCAGGTTGGCCTCAAACTCAGAAATCCGCCTGCCCTCCTCCCAAGTGCTGGGATTAAAGGCATGTGCCACCACTGCCTGGCTCATCTAGTTTTAAAAGATTACATTTGTATTAACTCTTTTTTAGCTTGCTGAGTAGATAATAAACTGTATATGATGAGCATATAACTTTTTCACAAGACATAGAATAATGAAAATAGCACTGATAATATAAACAGATATACACAATTTTTTAAAAACTATATACACAAAGAGTATTGTACAAATAGAAAAAAAAGTACTCATGGGTTAGTATTCTCTAGCAAGACAGAGAAAATCAGAAGCTATGTACATTTGAATCAGCTTGAGAAGAAGGCCAAAATTTTGAATTTAGACATCTTTTAAATGCTCAAAAATGAGACATAACTGAAGGCACTGAGGCACAAACAATTGTTTGAAAATTTCTATTGAGAAATATTTTGATCGACTGAAAATGTGATTATGAATTTGAGAAATGATGGACTTAAAATATTTATCTCAATCAATGATACATTAAAAAGAATGGAAGGTCTCATGAAATGTAACTTTAATAAAGAGTTTTAATAAACTATCTCCTCATATTCATATTTTAAGGTAAAAAGTATGTCACAATGTGTGTAGCAAGAAATAATATATGAATGCTAACCTTATGGTAATGCACACATAGTATTTCAGAATTATTTCATTAAATAGGAAGACATTAGGAGTATCCACATTGCTCTTTTTGTCTCTAACTACATGAACTTCAATATATCTGTCTGCATTGTTCTCTATCCAAGATATCTAGATACTTGAAAGAAGAAGCTCTACATAATGAGCCTAAATACATTCATATAGAAGATAGAAAGGATGCAATCAGGGCACCTGGAATGTGTTTTGTACTTCATGTTTACCTTGGATTAGTAAAATAGGTGTTTAATGTACTATGAATGATTGTTATAGACTTGACAAGATGACATAAGAATAATGTATTAGTAGACATGATGTGCTTTTTGATTGCTTGTGTTTATCACTTCTTATGTTCTCACAACCATTTTTCATTAATCGCCCATGTAGTTTTAGAGCAATATATTTAGAACTTATATACATTTTAGAATTTAAAATGCTTGAGACTTAGCAATTTAATAAAAGTTTAATGCATTCCTAAACAAATAATATATAGCCCAATTAAGTAAGTACCTGTTTAAGTCCCCATACAATGATAAGCAAATACTATATATACTTCAAATTCCTGTCTAATTGTATATTGTATCTTTTCAAAATAAATTCCTAAGTTTATTTGAATACCTCAAGGAAATGTACAAGTTACCATACCATCAAGTATTTTGTGTTATTTCAGGATATTGTATATATAAAATGCAATTTAATGGAGGATCTACTGGGTTTAAAATTATATTTAAAATATATTTGTAATTGTTCTTAATTATTATTCTTGTCCAGTGTGGTATTTTAGATGTCATGGATAAAATAAACTAAAAGAATTGTCCTTACCTTAAGAAAATGTATTTTCCAAAAATTAGTAAACGACAATAAAAAATAAGTATAGTGATAGCCTATGTTAGCCTTTCAGAGTCCTGATCAGAAAACCAAATAACCCAATAAAAAATGGACCATAGAGCTGAACAGAATTGTCAATTGAGGAACCTTACATGGCCAAGAATCATATAAAAAAATTGTTCAACATCCTTAGTCATCAGGGAAATGCAAATCAGAACTACAACAATCATAATGGATAATATGAAAAACTCAGGCAACACCAGAAGCTGGCAAGGATGTGGAGAAAGAGGAATACTCCTCCATCGCTCTTGGGATTGCAAGCTGGTTCAACCACTCAGAAAATCAATCAAGTGGTTCCTCAAAACCTGAAAATAGTTCTACCTAAAGAGCCAGCTATATGACTCCTGGGCATATACCCAAGAGATGCTCCAACATATAATAAGAACACATGCTCCATTATGTTCATAGCAGCTTTATTTATAATAACCAGAAATAGAAAAAAAAACCCAGATGTACATCAGCAAACACTCTATGAAGCCCTTGGAATTAAGAATCTTTACTTCCTTCTATACCTATTATTTTTTTATCTTTAATCTTTTATTTATTTATTTATTTATTTATTTATTTATACTCCAGATTTTAATCCCCTTCCATTTTATCCTCCAACTGTTCCACACTCTATACCTCCTCCTCAGCCTCTGTGTCCATGAGAGTGTTCCCACCCCCACCCCCACCACACCAGACCTCTAAACTATTAGGGGCCTCCAGTATCTTGAAGGCTAGGTACATCTTCTCTGACTGAACCCAGATCAGGCAGTACTCTGCTGTATATGTGTTGGGGGCCTCATATCAGCTGGTGTATGCTGTCTGGTTGGTGGTCCAGTGTTTGAGAGATATCAGAGGTCCAGGTTAATTGAGACTGCTGATCCTCTCACAGGGTCACCCTCCTCCTCAGCTTCTTCTAGCTTTCCCCTAATTCAATCACAGGGGTCAGCAGCTTCTGTCCATTGGTTGCGTGTGAATATCTGCATCTGAATCTTTCAGGTGCTTGTTGGGTCTTTCAGAGGGCAGTCATGATAGGCCCCTTTTTGTGAGCACTCCATAGCCTCAGTAATAGTGTAAGGCCTTGGGGCCTCCTCTTGAGCTGGATCCTACTTTCAGCCTGTCACTGGACCTTCTATTTTTCAGGCTCTTCTCCATTTCCATCCCTGTAGTTCAGTTAGACAGGAACAATTATGAGTCAGATTTTTAACTGTGGGATAGCAACTAAATACCTCAATTGATGCCCTGTCTTTCTGCTAGAGATAAGTTCTTAAAAAAAATACAGGAGAACACATGTAAACATGTAGAAGCCCTTGAAGAGGAAACACAAATATCCCTTAAAGGATTTCAAGAAAACACAACTAAACAGGTAAAGGAATTATACAAAACAATCCAAGATCTAAAAATGGAAGTAGAAACAATACATAAATCTCAAAGCAAGACTACTATGGAAACCTAGAAAAGAAACATAGAAAAGAAATCAAGAGTCTTAGATGCAAGCATCACCAACAGAATACAAGAGATAGAAGAGAGAATCTCATGTACAGAAGATACCATTGAAAACATTGACACAACTGTTAAAGAAAATGCAAAATCCAAAATGCTCCTAAACCAAAACATGCAGGAACTCCAGGACACAATGAGAAGACCAAACCAAAAGATAATAGGTATAGATGAAAGTGAAGATTCCCAACTGAAAGAGCCAGTAAATATCTTGAACAAAATCATAGAGGAAAACTTCCCTAACCTAAAGAAAGAGATGCTGATGAACATACAAGAACCCTACAGAACTCCAAATAGACTAGACCAGAAAAGAAATTCCTCCTGTCACATAATAATCAAAACCTCAAAGGCGCAAAACAAAGAAAAAATACTAAAAGCAGTAAGGGAAAATGGTAAAGTAACATATGAAGGCAGACTTTTAAGAATTACACCAGACTTCTCACCAGAGACTATAAAAGCCAGAAGATCCTGGAGTGTTATCATACAGACCTTAAGAGAACACAAATGCCAGCCCAGACTGCTATATCCAGCAAAACTCTCAATCACTATAGATAGAGAAATTAAGATATTCCATGACAAAACCAAATTTACACAATATCTTCCCACAAATCCAGCTCTACAAAGAATAATAGATGGAAAACTCCAATACAAGGAGAGAAAATACAACATAGAAAAAGAAAGAAAGTAATCTTCCAATAAACCCCAAAGAAGATAGCTACAAAAACATAATTACATCTCTAATAACTGAAATAACAGGAAGAAATAATCACTTTTCCTTAAAATCTCTTAACATCAATGGACTCAATTCCCCAATAAAAAGACGTAGACTATCAGACTGGATATGCAAACAGAACCCAGAATTTTGCTGAATACAGGAAACGCACCTCAGTGGCAATGATAGACACTACCTCAGAGTAAGGGGCTGGAAAACAATTTTTGAAGCAAATGGTTCCACAAACACACAAGCTGGAGTAGCCATTCTAATTTTGAATAAAATTGACTTTCAACCAAAAGTTATCAAAACAGATAAGGAAGGATATTTCATACTCGTCAAAATAAACAACTATCAAGATGAACTCTCAATTCTGAACATCTATACTCCAAATGCAAGGACACCCACATTCATAAATGAAATTTTACTAAAATTCAAAGCACACATTGTACCTCAAACAATAATAGTGGGGGATCAACACCCCACTCTCAGCAATGGACAGACCATGGAAACAAAACTAAAAAGGGACACAGTGGAATTAATGGAAGATATGAAACAAATGAATTTAATGGATATCTATAGAACATTTCATCAAATGACAAAAGAATATACCTTTTTCTCAGCACCTCATGGTACCTTCTCCAAAATAGACCATATAATTGGTCACAAAGCAGGCCTCAACAGATACAAAAATACTGAAATAATCACTTGTGTCCTATCAGATCACCATGGACTAAGGCTGGTCCTCAATAATAAGAAAAACAGTGGAAAACTCACATACACATGGAAACTGAACAATTCTCTACTCAATGATGAATTTGTCAAGGAAGAAATAAGAAAGAAATTAAAGACTTTTAGACTTTAATGAAAATGAAGGCTCATCATACCAAAACTTATGGGAGACAATGAAAGCAGTGCTAAGGGGAAAACTCATAGCTCTAAGAGTCTTGAAAGAAAGTGGAGAGAGCATACCCTAGCATCATGAAAACACACCTAAAAACTCTAGAACAAAAAGAAACAAATACACCCCAGAGGAGTAGAAGGCAGGAAATAATCAAAATCGGGGATGAAATCAACCAAGTAGAAACAAAACAAAACAAAACAACAACAACAACAACAAAAAACCTACACAAAGTATCAAGAAAACCAGGAGCTTGTTCTTAGAGAAAATTAACAAGATAGATAAACCCTTAGCCAGAATAACCACAGGGCACAGAGACAGTATCCAAATTAATAAAATTAGAACTGAAAAGGGAGACATAACAAGAGAAACTGAGGAAATTCAAAAAAATCATCAGATCCTACTATAAAAGCTTATACTCAACAAAACTGGAAAATTTGGATGAAATGGACAATTTTCTAGACAGATACCAGGTATCAAAGTTAAATCAGGAGCAGATAAACCATCTAAACTGTCCCATAACCCCTAAAGAAATAGCAGTGGTCATTAAAAGTCTCCCCACCAAAAAGAATGTCTAAGACCAGATGGTTTTAGTGCAGAATTCTATCAGACCTTCAAGGAAGACCAATTCTCTTTAAACTATTCCACAAAATAGAAACGGAAGGAACACTACCCAGTTTGTTCTATGAAGCCACAATAAAGCTCATACCTAAACCTCACAAAGACTCAACAAAGAAAGAGAACTTCAGACCAATCTTCTTTATGAACATCAATGCAAAAATACTCAGTAAAATTCTCACAAACCGAATCCAAGAACACATCAAAACAATTATCCACCATGATTAAGTAGGCTTTATCCCAGGAATGCAGGGATGTTTCAATATTCTGAAATCTATCAGCATAATCCACTATATAAATAAACTAAAAAAAAAAAAACACATGATCATCTCACTAGAGGCTGAGAAAGCCTTTGACAAAATTCATCAGCCATTCTTGGTAAAAGTCTTGGAAAGATCAGGAATTCAAGGCCCATGTCCAAACATAGTAAAAGCAATATGCAGCAAACCAGTAGTCAACATCAAACTAAATGGAGAGAAAATTAAACAATCCCACTAAAATCAGGGTCTAGACAAGGAGGCTACTCCCTCCCTACCTATTGAAGATAGTATTGGAAGTCCTAGCTAGATCAATTAGACAACAAAAAGAAATCAAAGGGATACAAATAGGAAAGGAAGAATTCAAAATATCACTATTTGCAGATGATATGTTAGTATATTTAAGTGATCCCAAAATTTCCACCAGAGAACTCCTAAACCTGATAAACAGCTTCAGCAAAGTGGCTGGTTATAAAATCAACTCAAACAAATCATTAGCCTTCCTCTACTCGAAAGATAAACAGGCTGAGAAAGAAATTAGGGAAATGGCACCCTTCAGAATAATCACAAATAATATAAAATACATTGGTGTGAATCTAACCAAGCAACTGACAGATATGTATGACAAGAACTTCAACTCTCTGAAGAAAGAGATAGAAGAAGATCTCAGAACATGAAAAGATCTCCTATGCTCATGGATTGGCAGGATTAATATAGTAGAAATGGCCATCTTGCCAAAAGCAATCAACAGATTCAGTGCAATCCCCCTTAGAATCACAATTCAATTCTTCATAGAGTTAGAAAGAGAAATTCTCACAAAAAAAGAAAGAGAAATTCTTGAATCCATTTGGAACAACAAAAAACTCAGCATAGCAAAAATTATTCTCAACAATAAAAGAACTTCTGGGGGAATTACCATCCCTGACCTCAAGCTGTACTACAGAGCAATAGTTATAAAAACTGCATAGTATTGGTACAGAGACAGGCAGGATGATCAATGGAATAGAATTGAAGACCCAGAAATGAACCTACTTATGGTCACTTGATCTTTGACAAAGAAGCTAAAACCATCCAGTGGAAAAAGGACAACATTTTCAACAAATGGTACTGTTTTAACTGGAGGACAACATGTAGAAGAATGCAAATCAATCCATTCTTATCTCCTTGTACAAAGCTTAAGTGCAAGTGAATAAAGAACCTCCATATAAAACCAGATAGACTGAAATTAATAGAAGAGAAGGTGGAGAAGAACCTTGAATGCCTGGGCACAGGGGAAAATTTCCTTAACAGAACATCAAGGCTTATGCTCTAAGATCAAGAATTGACAAATCGGACCTCATAAAATTGCAAAGTTTTTGTAAGGCAAAGGACAATTTCCATAGGGCACAACGGAACCCAACAGATTGAGAAAAGATCTTTACCAATCCACATCTGACAGAGGACTAATATCCATTATCCACTATATACAAAGAACTCAACTAATTAGAGTCCACACAACCAAATAGCCCTATTAAATGGGGTACAGAGCTAAACAAAGCATTTTCTTTTTTTTTCCACTTAGATTTATTTATTTATTTATTTTTTAGTATGTGGATCTTGTTCAAATAGTATTATGATAATCACATTTCTTTTTTTTTCTCAAATCGTAATTAATTCACATAGGGGTTATAAACACAGAAAGGCAGGATGTGGGGAAGGGAATGACACTGGAGTGTGAGTGTTCAGGGGGAATACAGATATCTTCAGAACTGGGTATCAGCTGGGTGAAGGTTCAGGGGACAATTCACGCATTTTCAACTGAGTAAACTGGAATGGCCAAAAAGCAACTAAAGAAATATTCAACATCTTTAGTCACCGGGGAAATGCAAACCAAAATGACACTGAGATTCCACCTCACACCAGTCAGAATGGCTAACATCAAAAACTCAGAGGATAGTAGATTCTGGTGAGGATGTGGAGAAAGAGGAACCCTCCTCCATTGTTGGTGAGATTTCAAGCTGATGCAACCACTCTGGAAATCAGTCTGGCATTTCCTCAGAAAATTGGACATAGCATTACCTGAGGACTCAGCTATATAACTCCGGGGCATATACCCAGAAGATGCTCCAACATATAATAAGGACACATGCTCCACTATGTTTGTATCAGCCTTATTTATAACAGCCAAATGCTGGAAAAAATCCAGATGTCCTTCAACAGAGGGATGGATACAAAAATGTGGTACATTTACAAAATGGAGTATTACTCAGCTATTAAAAACAAAGAATTAGAGAAATTTGTAGGTAAATGGATAGAACTACAAAATATAATCCTGAGTGAAGTAACTCAATCACAAAAGAACATACATGGTATTCACTCACTGATAGTTGGATATTAGCCCAGAAGCTCGCAATACTCAATTTCAACTCACAGACCACATGAAGCTCATGAAGAAGGAAAACCAAGTGTGAGTGTTTTGGTCCTCCTTAGAAGGAGTAACAAAATTATTAAGGGAGCAAATATGGAGATGGAGTGTGGGACAGAAACTGAAGGAGGGGCCATCTGGAGACCATTCCACCTGGTTGTCCATCCCATGTGAAATCACCAAATGTAGACACTGATGTGGATGTAAGGACATGCATGCTGACAGGAGCCTCATGTGGCTGTCTTCTTAGAGATGTTCCAGAGCCTTACATATACAGAGGTGGATGCTCACAGCTAACCATTGAACTATTAAGGGGGTTCCCAATACAGGGGTTAGAGAGAGGAAACTGAAGGAGCTGAAAGGACTTGTGGCTCAATGAAGAGAGCTACAATACCAAGAAACCAGAGCTCCTAGTTTATAAACCACCAGACTGGAAGCACATAGGGAGGGACTCATGGCTCCAGCTGTATATTTAAGGGAGGATGGCTTTGTAGGGGATAGGTGAGAGAGGAGATTCTTGGTCCCATGAAGGCTGGACACTGAGTGGGGGGAAATTTGAGAGTCGGGAGGTGGCATTGGGGGGATGGTTGGGGACACATGCTCAATCAGGCAGGAAGAGGGGGGAAGGGATTGGGTGTTCCTGGGTGGGGGGAAATGGGGTAAGGGGATGGCATATGGAGTATAGAGAGAATATCCAATATATATATTTATATATCCCTAATCCTAATATGTATATAAACACATATACATACACTGTTTCATGGTGAGTAGTTAAGTGGAAACATCTTTTGTCTTATAGGACACAATATAGATACATAATATTTTTTGGTTTTTATTGAATATTTTACTTATTTACATTTCAGATATCATAACCTATTTCCATTTTCCTCTCCCTAGAAACCCTCTATCCCATTCCCCCTCCTCTTTTTGGCTTTTATAGGAACTAGCAATACAATAGGTGTCAATAGTCAAGGAACAAGCAAGACAATAAACATAAATAGTCAAAGAACAAGCAAGGCAATAATCAAATATCTAAATATCAAATATCTAGTGATCCCATGGTCACTGTTTCTAAGGGCTTATCAGGATGACCAAAATATCTGAGCTTACTTTGCCATCCTAGCCCAAAGTCATTTTCATGTCTGAAGCCTACTTCCTTGTTCTAGCCTAAGATTTAGACTCCTGCCTAAAATTACTTCTTTGTTCTAGCATAATGTCGGATTCCTGAATAAAGCCGACTTCCTTGTCCTTGGCCAATGTCATATTCCTGCCTAGCAGCCCATTTCCTTGTCCTCAGCCCATGTCAGATTCTTGCCAAGCAGCCACAAAAACTCTCCGCCTCTCTCCCTTTTTTATTTCATAAACAAGACTGAGCCTGTGCCTTCCTAGCATGATCAAGTTATATATGCCATTCTTGAAGCTTGACTAAAATAGAAATACTGATCTCAGGCCATCAATAATTTTATCAGCAGTATCTGCTGCATCAAAACTCAGCAAAGCAATATTCTTTAAATTCATAAGCTTACTATGCAAAGTTAAAGCATCCATAGAGCTGATAGAATTATGCAAAATACACTGCAAGTGTCTTTTTCCTAATTATAATGATCACCACTGTAAATTTTAGAACTAACACCAATCCAATGGTATTTGCCATGACACTTGAGATGGCTCCATACTCTTATACTCTGTACTTCTTTCCAATAATTTATATAGGGTTAAGAGCATCAATCAGTTGTTCCATCTACCGATCTTAATCCTCTTGCGTATTCAACACATTAGTAAGATTTTTTTTTTTAGTAAATGATTAAAAAATGTAGCTGCTTTAACTTCTTTTGTCAAAGCAATTGCAGAAGCAGTGGTGTTGTCAATTAATATAATTAAAGCTGTTATACCAGCAATAATCAAGCCTACTACCCTCTTGCTTCTGGTTAAAGCCTCACTCACTTCCTCCAGTACTTACAAGCTTTTTTCAGAAGACCAAGGTTCGGTGTACTCAGAGCAATAAAGCAAAAGCTGATTGATAGACCTCCATAACTAACATGCCAGATTTACTGTAGGAAAAATGAAAGTAATTTTAACTTGAGAACTAAAAGAACCTTAACACATATACTAACATTTGTTTGAACTCCAGATCCTGCCATACATAATTCAAAATGTTTATATTTGAATTTATATTTTATAAAATAAAACATCGAGTACAATTTTGAAAGTGCCATTCAATAGATAATGTAAAGCAAATACTAGATTTTTTTAAAACTTAGTTTTAATGGAAGATATGATAATTGAATTACCTTTTGAAGCTAAATCTGTAATCAAGAGATCATTTATTTTATGTATTTTTTAATATTGGAGGACCATATATATCAGCAAGAGCTTTAGCCCCAGAAGTTTTCTGAACTTAATGGATTCTTTTTATACTTAGCCAATGGGTATTTTTAAAAATGGGCAGAAAAAGTACACAGCTGAATTCTTTGGTAGCTATTCTGGATACAGTTGAAAATGTTCTAATTACTTCTTCAAAATTAAGATTTCCACCATACAAAAATTTTGACTCTAGTTTTATAGATTTCAACATTTGAGATTATAGTGTTTGAGGCTGTAACTTATATGATTGCCGTTAATACTATTTAAATGTGTGTACCATCGTCATATTTTGAGACCCTAATAGAACCTCTGGGACCTGATTATATTACTTGCAAAGATCCCTTATGATGAGATGAATGCTTTTACATAAAGAGATTTGACAGCTTTCTGTTTATCTGATTCAAGAAGACTAGTAGGTAGGAGAAAACCAAGAAGTGAGCCTTTATCTGAAACAGGTTCTGATGGCAGCTTGATCTTGGCATTTGTAAGTCTCCATAACTATAAACAACAAATACTTGATTTCTATTGACATCTGATCTGATATTTTATTACTTAAACAAATATTGACTAGAATATTATCTATTATATTTCTAGAAATTTTGAGTATTAAAAGGCAGAGAATCAAGACCTCTTTCCATTACTATCTCTTGAAATAGGTCTAAGAAACCTCTGGTATCCATAGTGGGAAGAAAAGGTAAATCAAGATAACATTCAGATATACAGGAAGGAACTGTTGGATTATAAGAAATGTTAAACTAAATGTCCTAACCAAGTGGCTTTAAAATTACACACATACTAATAATTCAAATATTACAGTCTAATATCTGAAATTCAGCCCAAACATAATTGTTTGCATATAATTAAACCCAAGTAATTTTCAAAATACAATTTTCTGAGAGCATTGTACCAACAAGAATTAATTTACTTCTTTTCTTGTTGTCTTTGGAATGTCATGAAATGCTGTATACATTCATGAAGCACAAATTAAGGTACTACGCAATAAAACTCCTATCTCCAAAATAAACTTGTTTAACTTGATAACATTTTAAACTTATTCACTATACATAACTGTTATTTGGTCTTCTCACTTTATCTCAGCTAATCTTCACAGCATAAAGCTGTACATACAATCATTTCAAGATTATTAAGAATTACTTAAATCTTAAAAAGAGTAGTAAGGTTTGCTAACATCTAATAGCTAAATGAGAATGGCAAAATTTTCAATTAGATTTGTTTCTTACTTGGAATTTTTTGAAATGAAATATTATAATGCTTTCCAATGTTTAGTAAGAGAATCCAATTAATTCATTTTTAAGATTTTATTTTACTTTATTCTGTGTGTACATGCATGTATACCACGGTATGTGGAGGCCAGAAGACAACATTCAAGAAAAAGTTCTCTCTTTCTATCATTTAGCTTCTTCAGATTTAATTAAATTCATCGGCCATCTTACCAGCCATAACTAGTGCATTCACAAGAAAAGCTTATGAACTGCTAAATTCAAAGTTAAGTATAAATAAAAGTTTAATTGAGGAATTTTACATAAAATGTTGGTTGAAATTCTATTCAGTATAAAAAATATGAAATATAAAAAATATACAGATAGAGTCATGCATGTTTTCCAGATGACTGAATAATAAACTCAATTTAATAGGTACCAAAAAAAAACAAAACAAAACTGTGCATCACTGGTATGAATGGTATGAAGTAAAGAAAAACTGCTGAGTATGTCATTAAAGTCTTTATTTGAATTTATGAATTAAATTAAAAAGCCTTTCCATATTGGAAGACATTATATAATTACAGATCTCAGTATTCATTAGAACTTCATAAAATTCACTTTTTATAATTAATTAATTTTTCATTTTTTTCTTATTAACTTCACATCCCACTCACTACCTTCATCCTGGTCAAATATATTTTTTTAAAGTAACCTAAATTAAAATAATGTCATGTTGGGCAACATTTTTTATTGTTCAGGTTTTCAGTAAAAAGTCCACAGCCCACATTGGAGAGATTATTTGCTTACTTTGTTGATGAGTTGATTTATGCTATCTCTGCTGCCCTTGCAGCTGATTTCTTCACTGATAGTAGAACCTGGACTCCTAGTCTTTACTAAGAACAAACAGATTTTCAGGAATCTTCAAGGATTTTGGAGCCAGATTGTTACTACTGAGGCATTTAGCTTCAAGGACTGAGCTACTACTGGGTTCTTAGCCCCTAAGGTATGAGATGACCTGAGTCATTATTTGTTGTGGTAAAGCTCCAACCCAAATAAGCCCAGGCAAAGAAAACACAGCTCAATTAGTAAGAATAGAGCTTCATGCCTAGATTGAGCAGATCTATCCATCTTCCCATCTATGAGATCCCTTATAACTTGTGGTTTCTCCAGTCCATGTACGTCTGCTCCACTCCCCTTCCACCTTCTTCTCCAAAGTACTCTCTTTTTCTCCTGACTTTCACTTCACTAAATCTAAATGCATTACTATTTTCAGGCAAGTCTTATAATATTGCTTTGGCTGGTCTGCAATTTGCAATCTTATTGCCACTATATTCCATGTGGAATAAATGTAGAATGTCTTAAATAAAAATTACTTTCTCAATTTTTTCCTCATAAGTTTCCTTATGTGCTTTTCATTCCAGTCAGACTTCTCAGGTTTTCATTTGGATTTATCTATACATTTCTGACTAACATGGTTAAAATGCTACTTTATCATATTTAAATATTTAAATGTAGTTTAACTGATATTTAGGCTTCTCTAATGTCTTCTCTGTAATTGTTCTGAGTCTTTAGTGTCTGGAGAACACTATTCTAATATCTGTGTACATAGAACAATAAAATTCCCAAGGGATTTTTCTCATGATGTTCCTTTTCATGTTACAAGAAATTTGAATTATGGGAATTTTAAACTGGAGCAAGTATAATGCTGTCCCAAGGCCTACAAACAGACATGTCTACACGGGTCATAATTTGCTTTTTAACGAAGTAATTAATTAAAAATATTTTGAATGCATATTTTAGTACCTCATGTGTGTATATGCACCATGTGTTTGACTGGCACTTGTGGAGTCCAGAATCAGGATTTGGTACAGTAGTTGCTTGTGAACTCCTCAATGTGGGTTTTGGGATTGGAACTCTGCTCTTTTGTGAATTATCTTCCTAGTTTTGTTTCTATTACTGGGACAAAACACCATGACTAAAAGCAACAAGTTAAAGAAAGAAAAGGCTTATTTCATTTAATAGTTTATAGTCCATCATCAAGGAAACAGAGGTAGGAACTTAGAGGTAGGAACTGCAGTAGAGATCATGGAGAGATATTGCTTACTTTCTTGCTTTCCATGGTTTTATTTTCTTGCTGTCACACACAACACAGGATGACATACAGAGAGATGAGTCTTCTCAACAGTCATAAGTCAAGGAAATGGCCCAACAGACATACCCCAGGCCACTCTGAAAGACAATGTCTACATTGAGGCTTCCTCTTCCCAAGTGACTCTAGTTTGTGTTGAGTTTACAAAGACTAAGGAGAATACTATTTCTCTAGGCTTTGAATCACGATTCTTAAAATTAGATTGTTCATTTGTGTTTCAGAAGGAAATAGGAAGAATATACAGGAAACCGTAAAAAGATGAATGTTAAAAGATTGTAACAAGAGCTGGACAGAAGACTCAGCCTGTAGAACACTGGCTTCTCCTCCAGTGCTCCATTTCCAGTACGCACAATGTGATTCCCAACCATCTGTAACTCCAGTTCCAGCCTCTGCAGGCACAAGGCACATGGCACACATGTGATACATAGACATACATGCAGGCACACACTCATACACCTAAAATTAAAACAATTATATCTAAAAACCTCCAAAAGAAAGAAGAACAAAACAAATTATTTTCTTTCCATGATCAATCACATTGTCTGTTTTTCACCTTAAATTGTGAATCAGAGAATACAAGGAAAGGTTCTCTGGAAAGAATTAAAACAAAATTATTGAGGAAAACTTCCCTAACCTAAGGAATGAGATGCCCATAATCACACAAGAAGCCTACAGAACGCCAAACAGACTAGATCAAAAAAGAAATACCTCCCGTCACATAATAATCAAGACTCAAAATGTACAAAACAAAGACAGAATTTTAAAAGCAGCAAGGGAAAAAGGCCAAATAACATATAAAGGCAAACCTATCAGAATTACACCTGACTTCTCACCAGATACTATAAAAGCCAGAAGATCCTGGACAAATATCATACAAACCCTAAGAGAACATAAATGCCAGCCCAAGCTACTTTACCCAGCAAAACTCTCAATTACCATAGACGGAGAAACTAAGATATTCCATGACAAAACTGAATTTACACAGTATCTTCCCACAAATCCAGCTTTACAAAGGATAATAGCAGGAAAGCTCCAATACGAGGAGGGCAATCATACCCCAGAAAGAGCAAGAAAATAATCCTTTTCCATCAAACCCAAAAGAAGATAACCACACAAACGATGTCTCCACTATTAGCAAAAATGACAGGAAGCAAGAACACCCTCTCCTTAATATCTCTTAACATCAATGGACTCAATTCCCCAATAAAAAGGTATAGGCTAACGGACTGGATACGCAAACAGGACCCAGCTTTTTGCTGCTTACAGGAAACCCACCTCAGTGACAAAGACAGACACTACCTTAGAGTAAAAGGTTGGAAAACAATTTTTCAAGCAAATGGCACTAAGAAACAAGCGGGAGTAGCCATTCTAATATCGAATAAAATCAACTTTCAACTTAAAACTATCAAAAAGGATAAGGAAGGGCATTTCATACTTGTCAAAGGAAAAGTCAACCAACATGAACTCTCAATTCTGAATATCTATGCGCCAAATACAACAGCATCGAATTTCATAAAAGAAACCTTACTAAAGCTCAAAACACACATTGCACCTCACATAATAATAGTGGGAGACTTCAACACCCCACTCTCAGCAATGGATAAATCATGGAAACAGAAACTAAATAGAGATACAGTAAAACTAACAGAAGTTATGAACCAAATGGACTTAACAGATATCTATAGAACATTTCACCCTTAAGCAAAAGAATATACCTTTTTCTCAGCACCTCATGGTACCTTCTCCAAAAATTAAAACAGTTTCTACTAAAAACATCAATGTATAGTTTTAGCTGTCTGATTAAAAACATTAGTAACTGTTTCTTCTCTAAGTTTGCTTTTGACAAACTCCCTCTTATTTCACCCATGGAATGTCATCCAGTATTTTTTAACATATTGATATAATGATAAAATTTTTATTTTTCAAATATTATTAAGTGTTATCTCATATTATCCTATGTGTCATGCTTGCATCTTGCTACAAATTATTCATTTGTAGACTATGACCTCACCAGATTGCCCAGGTTGGCCTGGAACTTTCCATCTTCCCAACTTCTCCTCACATGTGCTGGAATTACACTTGTGATGTTTTCTTATCTACTATATGCAAAGAACATTTTTTTCTTTTCAAAACTGAATCATATTTTTGTGTTTTGTCTTTTTTGTTTGACATATAATTTTTTCTATATTTATGGGGCACAATATTATGCTTCAATTCACATGAACATCGTGCAATAATCAAATAAAGGAAAATAGCATATCATTTACTTTAAGCCCATAGAATTTCTGCATGGCAAATGCATTCTAAATTATACAAGAAATTATGGCTAATGAGTCTCAACTCACTGTATACCAGAGCACCAGAATTTATCTTTCTTAATTAACTATAACAATGTGCCTGTTGACAAACATGTGCTGAAAAACTTACCTCCCATGCATAATGATTCCTGTTGGTCTAGTCACATTTAAAACACTATGAAGCTCCTTCAATTATTGTTTCAATATACATATGATTATACACATATGATTATTAGTTGAGATATACCCTGAAGCAGCTGGCAGTTTTTTTTTTTTTTTTGGTCTGGAAAGAGGGTAATATTTTATATCCATCTGAATTCTTGTTTGTTTTACAAATATCACCACTACTGTCATCTGGCCTGACATAGGCAATATGTAGATGAATGTGTGTTGTTAATGTTCAATAAAACTTGCTTTACAAAGACATACTAAGACATACTAATAGCCAGATATAGACTGAAGGAGATGGTTCTAGATTAATTAGGGGCAAATGACATTTTCCTTATTGGTAGACTTATCAGGTGTTGTGGTTAATGACTTTATCCCCAGTACTTGGGGGACAGAGTCAGTGGATCTTTGTGTGTTCTAGGCAAGCCCAAACTATAGAAAAAGTTCCAGACAAGCTAGAGCTACTTAGTGAGATTTTGTATCAACACAAAAAGATAGAAATAAAGTAAAAAATGAAAGGATGAAAAGAAGAAAGAAGAGAGAAAGCAGTGGGAGGGAAAAAGGAAATAAGAGAGACTTCTTTCTGAATATTCTGATTTTCCAGGCAAGAATACTCTAACTACCTATCTGGTAAAGTTTTATATAATATGTTAATATGTTTGAGAGAATTGTATTTGTTAATATTTATAATGCAGATAACTTCCAGTTTTTTGTAATATACTTCTTCCCACCTTCCCAGAATACAGATTCTCTAGCGTTATTTTTCCATGACTTAAAACTCTCTAGAACATGTAAGTTTTGTGACTATGGTAGTCATTTGAGTGTTATCCCTCAATCCTCCACACTAGAGCTTGCACCAAGTCCTATGATATTCAGCATTCTGCATATATACTTGTTAATTTTCAATGCCTGCCTACACAGCACTTAGGTTGTAACTTCTTTAGTTTCCCTTAATGGGGTTTAACCCATTTAGATGCCTTTGTTCTTTCAAAAACTGGATAACACATCTGTTCCAGTGTTATTGTAACTTCTATCTACAAATTCTTTCTGAGCATATAAGAATATCAATTTCTTTACTATTATTTTAGTGAAGTTTCTAGAAAAAATTCACCAATATATATACTGAGCCATATTTATCTAGAGGTATGTAGATTATAAATTTTACAAAAGAAGAAGACTCATATAATGTGGGAAGTGAACTTAAAAAAATAGATACTATTTAAATGTTGCTAATCAAAGGCACAGTAAACAAAAAAACAAAATGACTTTCATTTGTCTGAATACCAATGTATAAGTTCTTAACCATTCCAGGTTTTCCTCCTTAAAGGTCTCCATTTAAACTTTAGACTCACATTTGTATATGATCAAAAAACAAAAACAAAAACAAAAAATCAAAAAACAAAAAAAAAACCAAGAGAAAACAAACAACAACCAAAAAAAATCTGTTTCAATTAAAGAATCTTTTCTTATTTCCATGCCTTTGGTCTAGCATTGTGGACGCTATCTCTCTAGAACTGGAAAGCCAGTTAAATATTTTGTTTTATTGCAAAAATATAAAAGAATTTTGATTAAGACATACAATATGTATTATACAAGTGGATGAGTAACCAACAGAGTGCAAAGTAGCTGCACTGTAATTATATGTAGGCTGAATTTATCCCATGGCCATGGAAAACATCTTGAATAGTTTTTACAACAAAGTACAAAGTAAAGACTTGTTAACAGTATAATAACTGTTAATTTTGTTTTAAATTCAACATTTAAAGTGCATGGATTTAAAGTGTATATTCTTAGGTATATTACTACTCATTTCAAGGAAGAAATCAAATGTTGCAAAAACATTTTAAAAATTTGAAATAGTGAACCATAGATAGTAAAAGGAAAATCCAGTGGTAACTGAAGACACTTATCTTGAGTATTTTATAACAGTCAATATTTTCTTGTTGATCATTGCTAGGACATATTTATTCCCTAATTTTATATATAAAGAGATGATACTAGAAAAAATATGATGAAAATATTTAATGTTAATCATATATGTAAATGTGGTGGTAAATATATTGTTCATGTATATGCTAATCTATATATTTTTATTAATTATTCTATTTATTTACATCCAAAATGCTATCCCCTCCAAGTCACCCTTCACTGTTTTCTTCTCCCCATTCTCTATCCCCTTCATATCTGTGAGGGCACACCCCTGGGTATTCCCCCACCCTGGGGCCTCAAGTCTCTATAGTACTAGTTGCATACTTTCCCATTGAGACTGGACAAGGCAGCCCTCTGCTACATATGTGCTGGGGGCCTCAGACCAGCCCATATATGCTCATTTGTTGGTGGCTTAGTCTATGAGAGTTCACAAGGGTCTAGGTTAGTTAATGATATTGGTCCTCCTAGGGGTGCCATCCCCTTCAGTTCTTTTATTTCTTCCTGTAATTCTTTCATAGAGGGCTCCGACCTCCATCCAATGCTTGGCTGAAGATATTTGCATCTCTCTCAATCAGCTGCTGGATAGAGCCTTTTAGAGGACATCCATGTTAGGCTCCAGTCTGAGAGCACAACATGGTATATGCTAACCTAAAACTTAATGAAATTAGTTAAACCCAGTAAGTATAATAGATAGAATATATATGTCACAGAAAATTGTTACCTTTTGTTTTGCCTTCTTTTAAACAACTGGTAGTAATTTTCCTTCTTTCTTTTTTAATATGTATATTATCTATTTATTCACTTTACATCCCACTCACTGACCTTTTTCTAGTCACCTCCTCACACAATTCTCCCCCTATATCTCTCTACCTTTCTCCTCTGAGAGGGTGGGGACCTCTGGGTATCTCCCCACCTTGGCACATTAAGTCTCTGTGGAGCTAGGCACATCCTCTCCCACTGAAGCTAGACAAAGCAGCCAGCTAGAAATACATGTCGCACAGACAGGCAACAGCTTTCAAGATAGCACCTGCTCCAGTTTTTTGGGATCCACATGAAGATGAAGCCACAAATCTGCTACATAACTGCAGGGAGACCTAGGTTCAGTTCAGCCAGTGTATGCTCTTTGGTTGGTGGTTCAGTCTCTGGGAGACTCAAGTGTCCAGGTTAGTTGACTCTGTTGGTTGTTCTGTGTAGTTCATTTACCCTTTGGGGCCAAAATCCTTCCCCCTATTCTGACATAAGAGTCGCCACCGTCCATCCACTACTTGGCTATGACTGTGTGCATCAGTTTATTCAGGTACTGGGTGGAACATCTCAAAGGACAATTGTGTCTCCAAGCATAACAGAGTAACAGAGTATCATTAATAGAGTTAGGGATTGGGCCTGGCCAATGGGATTGGTCTCAAATTGAACTGGTTATTGGTTGGACATTCCGCAGTCTTTGCTCCATCCCCACCCCTGCAATTCTTTTTCTTGTAGACAGGACAAATTTTGGGTTGAAAGTTTTGTTGGTGGGTTGGTGTCCCTATTGTTCCACTGGGGTTCCTGCCTGGCTATAGGAGGTAGCCTCTTCAGGTTCCGTATCCCCAATATAATTAGTCACAGCCAAGGTCACCCCTATTGATTCTTATCCCAGGTCTCTGTCACATCCTCGAGATATTCCCCACCTCCCTAACCTAAGTCACAGAAAATTATTATTTTTTGCTTTCATCTTTTTAAAAAACTGGTAGAAAATTTCTTGACATGACCACAGACAATTTGACCTATGTGATTGCTTGAATCAAACTAAATGTTTTGTCTGAGCAAAGCATATCATCTTATATGAGTTCTATCTTCGATCCCAGTCCTGAAAAACAATCTCTGTAGTAACCTCTATTATGTAAAAGCAGTGTTTCACAGTGTATACCAGTGTAGTATAAGTGGGTAAGGAGACAAGTATATTTTAGGCACTATTAATGTTAGACCTATAGCTCAATTTTGCTTATGCAGATAGTAATCTGAGAAACTGAGAAATAAATATGTTAAGACATTTTGAGAATATTAGCCTTAATAGTAATTTTTGTGTGCATACATAATTAGTGCTGAGAACATTGCCTAATACCTAAGAAACACTCAAGGTGTTTGTGAGTTTAATTTTATAGGAGTTCTGTTTTTTTCTTAACCTAATTTAATAACATTGTAGAAAGAAGCAGGAGCTCTATTTGATCAAGTACCTTACCAAGTCTGTCCATTATTTCATTTTGAGAATTTTGTAATCTGAATTACAGGTTCTTATAAAGACATGTAGTTAACACTGAAAACATACTTTTTGATTATTTCAAAGCACTTATCAATAAAATCTTATTCAGATCATTCATAATTAGGTCATCTAAATAATCTCCATTTGACTGAAGGGAAATTGATAGTATTCACTAGTATATGCACAAGATTTAAAAACAAAATACTAATATAACAAGACCTTTATTTTAATGATATTATTGAAAAACCTACTTTGGTATAATTGTCATAGGTTCATTTCATTTTTCCTGCACACTTTCACTAGTACTGTAGTCTCCATATTACTCATTTCCAGGCAACCTTGGCAATACCTTAAAAATGATTTTAAGGTACTTTCTGAATAAACACCAAAAATCGCTCTCTTTTCAATCTACCAGACTCTTAATACTTAACAAAACTTGTACTTTAAAATAAAAAAAAAATTGAGAAGGGCTTGGCATGGTGTGTTTGTTTCTTGCTGACTCATCTGTTCATGTCTAACTAATTCAAAATCTTGCCTCTAAAAAGCATCTCTCAAGTATTTCATACTCATAACTCCTCTAATCGAAGCCCTTAACTGTGTAGAACAATGTTTCCACTGTAGTCAAATTAGACTCAAATGGATTCAACTATTTCTTCCCCACATTTCAACCTGATAACACCATTTTAATCAAGTGATTGTGATTACGTTATTAGCTAATTCAATCTATTGCAAGTGTCTTAAGTTTCTGTTGGAATAAGTACAGTTTATTAAAATCCTTTTGGAACTTATAAGTTAATGTTGCATGTATTTCTTACATGAATTAAATCATTCATATTTCATGATTCAGATATATGAATTTCAGCTTCTCACTCAGACTTTATACCTCACTGACAATGTTTTAAGAACATTTTGAAAAATGAATGATTACAATATATTCTCCTAAATAATTTTTCATATGAACCAACATAGTCTTTAAAAGATTTGTCAAAAATTGTGTTTCTGAGTGTATGTACATATTTTCAAATAGCTGTGTAGTTCAGAAGATTATATGTACCCCTTGAAGTTGGAGTTATAGGAGGTCATTAGCTGTTGGATATCATGCAGAGAATTAAATTCAGGTTCTCTGAAGAAACAGGAATCAGGGAGCTGAGCTATCTATCCTGTATATTGATACACTTGCATTCCTGAGTAAGGCAAAAGAAAAAAGTGGTGGTGCTTCTAAAATTATTATTTGATAAAGGCAATGGATCTATCAACACTTTGTAAGATGAGGTTGTCCAAAAGTGAAATGAGCTCTTTTATTTTCTCCTAGGTAGCTTTACATGATACAACTCTTTATCACTAATTATTTAAAACTTTTAGTTCTACTTGTCTTTA
This sequence comes from Grammomys surdaster, assembly GCF_004785775.1. Taxonomy (NCBI): domain Eukaryota; kingdom Metazoa; phylum Chordata; class Mammalia; order Rodentia; family Muridae; genus Grammomys; species Grammomys surdaster. The sequence goes on along the minus strand of NW_021620430.1, from coordinate 306,215 downwards.
ATGAACTTTAAAATTTTAAATAATTATTGAGGACTTTATTTATTTAGACAGTATCAAATATACTAAATTTTTACAATAGTTGAGACTCATCTCAAGATGTGTTCTAAGGACTATTTTATGGCTCTTAGAGGCAATGAGATAACTGAGTGGAACATGTGAAATTGAGAAATGTTTTAGACATAGCTTTTGTTATACTTTGTGAATTGAGGACAATAGAGATGTTTGATTCTTTATAGACATGCATTACAATGACATTTGTGAGTTTATTGCATATTACATAACAGGGCTTAGTTGATATGAATTAGTATATTATGGATAACTACATATGACTATATATATAATAAATTCAGTATACACAGATATAGATTATGAAAACAGCAAAATATTTGGGATTATAGAAGTGCTGAAGGGACTCTCATTTGCATATATATTTTTCCTTTTTGTTTTTGTTTTGGTTGGGTTCTCTATATGTTCCTGAAGTAGACCTCAAACTCCTGCCCTCCTCTGGTTCCTTTGTATTATACCATTAAACTATAGACATATAATTTCAGTTCATAAAATTTTATTTATATATTTATTCATACATATATATATATACATATATATACATGTATATATGTATATATATACATATATATACATGTATATACACACACAGATGTACATGTGTTTGTGTATGTTTGTATCTTCATGTGTACTCATATTTTGCCTGCTTTTTTGTCTAGATGAGGGAGTTAGATCTTTTGTAATGAAAGTTATCTTTCTGCCCTGCTATGTGACTTCTGAGAATTGAACCTAAGTCCTCTGGAAGAGCAATCATTTCTCTTAACTGCTGAGCCAACACTTCAGTCCTCTCCCACACACACATCAGATACACACACATATTTATTTCTTCTTTAATATATACCTACTCTTTTTGTTTCTCATTTTTTTTATTGGATGTTTTATTTACATTTCATATGTTGTCCCCTTACCCCATCCTGCACCCACCCAGGAAGCCCCCTATCCCCTCACCCCTCCTCCTTCTTCTCTGCGGATGTAACCCCTACCTGTCCCCCCACTCCCACCTCCCCACCCTCAATGCCTTATGTAGTTCACCCATTTGTCTTGACCCTATTGATTTTCATCATGATAAGTAAAGCATTTTCCATCTACTGAATTGATGTGTGTCCAATTGTCCCATGATTCCATGTCAACTAAATTATCATATAATGCTTTAAAAAGAATAGGAATATTTAATTTTAAAACTGATATTCTAACAATGGAGATTTAAACAGAGGAAGACATAGCAGTACTTCCAAAAACAATAGATTTGATTAAGAATAAAGTAATGTAGGCTGGCAAGACTGTTTACTGAGTAATGATTGCTATGCTACACTGAAGACTATAGTTCAATTTCTGGATCTATGATGGAAAAGAGTAAACTCATTCTACTCTCTGAAACTATTCTTCTTTTCTTCACATATCTGATCTGATCTTCATATGTACAACCTGGTTGCCTGTACCTGAACAAACACACATATATCATACATATAAAATATAAATAATAAGAAAATAAATTTTAAAAAGAATAAAGTAAGTACTAAGTTATGTGATAAATATTTTCTTTTTTCCCCTAATATAGATTTTGATATAAAATTGGAGTTTATATTGGAGAAAATATAAAAGGAATTACATATAACACAAACTCTAACCACTATCAGCTCCTCTCATTTTTCTACATTCATTCACAGTTTTTCCCTAGTACTATAGATTTAACACACTAATGCCAATGTTCTCAATTTACTGAATGCTGTTACAATTAAAACTCATATTACTTCTTACTTTACATATTTTTCTATTACATAGAATACATGCCACTAATGTTATATCACATGATGTTTTTATTTGGCTGGCAGGACCATGTGGCCATATTCATAAGATTGTAATTAGTGATTGATAAAAAGAATAAAAAGAATACGAGATGAACAGTAACAACAATCCCTGGAGGAAGACAACATAGATGGATAAAATATTCCAATTGAGTTATTTAATTCTTAAATTTTTATATTAGCTTTAATGTCTACATTTTATTTTCATATTAAGTGAATAAAATATTAAGCAATTTTAATTTTTCACTATTTTGAAAGTTTTATTTCTTATGTTTATATAATGCATTACAATCATATTTACACTCCCTTTTATTTTGCAAGTTCACCATATCTCCTCAAGAATGTCCCTCTTTCTACTTCTAGGAGTTTTTTGTGTGAAAAATTATATTTTGAAAGTATTTTCCATTCTTTTCTGTGTTTGTTTGCTCTATCATATTTATTACAAAAGTAATGGGCCTTTATTTACTACTTATCTGTCATCTAACAATCTATATCTATCTATCTATCTATCTATCTATCTATCTATCTATCTATCTAT